>NW_019416980.1:144431-227673 GCF_000390285.2 Anoplophora glabripennis | reverse complement strand
TGTTTTATGGCCTCCAAGATCGCCTGATCTGAACCCTCTAGATTTCTTTGTTTGGGGATATTTGAAGACATTAGTGTATGGTACTCCTGTAAATAGCCTGGAAGAGCTGCAGCTACGGATTAATCAAAAGTGTCAAGAAATCCAAACCAAGGAGGGTGTTTTCGAAAGAGTTCGAATATCGTTGAGACGAAGATGTCGTGCCTGCTTGGAAATGGACGGAGGGCACTTTGAACATCTTCTGTAACTTTGTTTTTTGTTTGTTAAAAGCTTCCTTTGTCGGTTTATTCCTAATAAAATAAAATGTTTGAAAAACGAATAGTGGTCCATATCTCCGCAACCGTTACTTTGCGGACCCATGTTTATTAAGACTTTTCTGCTTAATTTGGTTCATACTATTACCGCCTGAAATATTTTTCACTCTTTTTTTAACACCCTGTATAATATGTATACAGGGTGTAAGAAGGATGACTGCCATAACTTCAGCATGAGATAGAGTAATCATAAATGAACAAAAAGGTTGTATCTTATAGGGGCGTAAGATTAACAGTTTTCAAAATACAGCGAATATTAATATTGGGGAGTTTTATCACAACGTGAAAACAGCGCTATACAGCTGATGCACACCACGTTTGCACGCGGCAGACTTGTCCTACGGAAAAAATGTAAACAACTATTATTGTGAACATTTAGTAAATTTCAAGGCAATTGTTTTACAGTTTTTAAATAAATAAAATAAAATGTATCGATTTTCGAAGATAGTGTTGTGCTTAAATTTTAGCTCGAATTTTAGTAATTATGAACCTCTTAAAACAGAAACTTAACTTTCATCAAATTACGAATTTGAAAAATATGTAATTAAAGTACCCAAAAATGTACATCGTCCAAATAGTCATACGTATTCAAAATAATTTAGGGACTTACCAAGAAAATTCAGTAATTTTATCGAATTTTAAATTTATTACAACACTAATTACTTTTTAGAATTAAGCATAAAGAAGTTCAAAATAGTGATAAATTCTTTGCACGCAGTTAAGTCAATATTCCATAATTAGGTAATCGAACTTTTGTACATCAAGTTGGATCTGTTAAAATTAAGGCAGTCAAACTTCTAACACCCTGCATATAGTAAAGATCGTAAATTTCAAACAACAAACTAAATTAGAGGTGGTGTATTGTTAGCACTTAACGTCATGTTAAACGAAAGCTTTCTTTAAACTATTTTTTAATTAAACTTTTCCTCAATTGCCTTATTAGCAGTTAAGTGTTTTCTTGAATACCTATGAGATATTCTTACTAATAGTTATATAACACCTATAGATGATTTCCAATTGTTTTTTGATTGCTTTGAATGTTTTGTGAGTTTATATGAAAATAATGTTATTGTAATTGGTTATTGGAATATTCCTAATTTTCTGCATTTAGATTAGATAATACTGCATTAAATATTAAATAAATGTTATCTACATAATTTTAAGCAAATCATTGTTTTATATAATTTTCTGCTTCCAATTTCTCCTTTGTAAAACAAGTCTATCATAAATCTGGTCAGAACTGTCGCATAAAAACACTGAAAAAATTTGATTTTATTTTCTACTTAATTCAGGCAATAATATGTTAAGTATTGGTAGACGCAAAGCACCTTTTCTAATCAATAACAATCAGGGTATTAGGTGTAGTTTACCGACGAAATTTACATAGGACATACAAATTTTAACGCCAGTAACCCAAGCTCACCTACACTTAATTTGTGTTAACTGTGGTAAGTCTCATTAGTTAAAATTAAATTTACCTTAATTGTATCATTAACCATAACGAAATTGTGTAGTACACCAAGATATTTACATCAGAAAAGCACAGAAATAAAAATTTCCTTATTAATGTAAGTGTGTAAGTAATATAAATACAGAGGAAGTTTTTATTTATTTATAATCACGATTTTATTATTACAAAATAATACAGTAGGTAGGTGTATTTCATACAATAAGTGAAACAATAATTATCACCAGTTTAATTGAAGAACAGAACTGACATAGGATCATCTATTAACGAGAGTATCAGGTTATGTACAATTTCGTGTTTCCAACAATATTTGTAGCGAAAACACTAATTTTGAGTACAGCAGAGAACAACAATAATTATGTTACGGAAATAATTACTGGATTCCGGTGCTTAAGTTGTATTTAGATTTTTCCCATGTTTAAGCATTTAATATACCTTATTTAAAATTTTTAATAATACTTTCACTCATGATTCACATTATATTGAAAACATTGATAGTTTTTGAACTACTCCTTTCTAAATTAGGCATAATAGCAACTTTGTTTTACGAACAACAAGAAAAAAATTCCTCGTTGCTAAAATGTATAACTAAGATATTTCATTAATTTAGACTTTCTTTTTCCAATAGAAGGAAATAAAATGAATATTCGAAACAGTTATTAAACTTGTGGGTACACATGTCCGCAAGTGACCTATTTTAAGTATTACGTCAAAAGCGCCAGCCTCACGCCGCGCCGCCCGTACTGGTCCAACAGTTGCAAGGACAAAGAACTACGCGGGACGTACCAGGGTTCCAGAAAAGGTCCACGGCAGATTGGCGCCAAGGACCAGATACTTATACATGCGAACGACTCCATACCAAGACTCTCCAGTGAAAGCTCGTCCCGACAACACTTCTTTCTCACTAACTTTGTTTTCAATAAAAATACCTTTATATTTACCGTTGAGAGAGAGTTTTATTTTGCTGCACATCGAAAGCAACCATCAAACTAAACAAAATGATTTTTTAAACAATTATAATAATTAACAAGAAAGGTTTAGCATAAACATCTGGATAGGTGTTCACGATAATATGTAATTTATTGGACCTGTCCCGATCATTTAAGTGGAGAAGACAAGATCATTTTAGAAAACGTTTTCCATGATTTACCTATTAGATGACATTAATTTGAATATTTGGCAGAATTTATCGTTTCAATATGGCGATCGTCCGGCACACTTCATTAGGATTGTTCCTGATTTTTTTAAAAATACATATGGAAATTACTAGAGAGGTCAGAGTGGTGGTCCAATTGCTTGGCCAGCAAGGTTCCCAGATCTAAATCCATGCGATATTTATATACAGGAATACTTAAAATCATTAGCATATTATGTAGTAGAAATGCATGATTAGCTTTTGACACAAATTCAAAATGTCTGGAACAAATTAAGGAACAATAGGGAAATTTTGGAAGAAAGAATATATTCATATACTGAAACTAATAACCATCATATGAGGCGACAGGTGATGGATTTGATCCAAATACACAAAAAAGTATCATACGACATGGGTTCTAATGCGAACAGTTTAAGAATTTACAAGTTTTACGTTTATAACTGTTCATAAATAATAACAATGGATTGTAAGATACACATAATGGTGATATGGGAAACGTTCTTTATAATTAAGTGATATTCTATATTTGAATAACTGAAAATGTTTTATCATGACAGACGTAGGCAGTTGACGATCATAGTCAAGAAAGTAGACCGAATGTGCTCCTTGCTTTTGATTAACTCGTAGAAAAAAATGGAGAATCTAAATTGAGGTGTACCAGATTTTACCAAGTATACCTCAAACAATGTGCCGGCCTACTTTACTTGCTGGTTTGAAAGGTACAAGGCACAAAAGTTAATAAAATTACTGAAAAGCTAATTCCACCTAAATTAAGTAGATACCTAGATGAACATCGTGACTGCCCTGCTTTATCCAGAACAGCACTTATAAAATCTGAAAAGACCATCAAATTGGTTAATATGCAATTGGTTAATATGGTACAAAACCGAATTCAAATATAATATTAATTACTTGAAAATAAATTTTATTGTAAATTATTATTTGATCAAAAACTTTTGCTACTACTGATAAAATAGAACTAGGTCTATAATTTATTTTGTCGCACAATGGACTGCTTATATGTATAGGAGCAACTGACAGTCTAAAACGTTAGTTTTTAAAATGAAAAAAAAAAAATTCACATGAAGATTTAAATAAATATAAAGTTGTCCCTGGTGCGGCAGCACCTTTGATATCGAAGCTGCCGCGCGCCGCAATAGGAGAGCGCTGATGCAGGTTTTGACAGTTTAAATTTTGTGTTCGAAAATGCTGAAATTTATTCAAATTTTTTAAAGGTAGCACAAAAATTAACCGAATGAACAAATTCCTTACCAACAGACGACATGCTCTACAAAATTTGTTCATAGTTGTTTCCATGTGCTAATAAACATGCTTCCAAACGACGGTCAAAATTAGTCCGCATTTTATTAGCTGCAGCAAAAATACGTTGTTGAAGATCTGCTACATCGACAAGTACACATTTCGTTTCATACACTCTCAAACAAAAAAGTCTAAAGGGTTCATATCCGGACTTCGTTTTGGCCAACGTACAGGGCCATTTCATCCTATCTACCTTTCCGGAAAGTTGGTATGAAAAAGTCACAAATTGCATGAGAAATATAGGGAGGGGCACCATCATGCTTGAAGAACATTTGGGCACTGGTTTGTAAAGAGACGTCTTCCAACAAATCCGGTAAGGCGTTTGTTAAAAACTCTAAATAAGCAGTACGTGCAGGTAACCCTGTAGGACCTAATACACTACAGACTGAAAACCGTTGATGGAACCGAGATCTCTGTACAGCGTGAGGATTTGAATCACACCAATAGTAAATGTTGTGAAAATTTAACATGGCGTCTCTAGTAAAACAACATTCATTCGCTAAAAAGCACCATGCTTGTAAAATCCGGATCTTGTACTACTGGCAATATTCCAGAATGGTATGAACATCATTGTCGTTTAATGCTTGAACCCTTTGTACATGATAGGGGTGGAATAATTGTGCCCATTGTACACCCCACAGGTTACTGTTACATACACTCTCTTCTCGGCTAATGTCGCGAGTACTGCGCCTCGGATATTCCTCAACAAGGTTTATGATGTTTTCTTCGTTGTCGAAAATATGTAGCGGTCTCCCATAACCTTTGAACTGCCTTTTGCACTGTTCTACTGTTACGTTATTGTCTGTTACAGTAACGGACACTATACATAAACGACAAGTCTCATTTAAATTACTAACTATTACTAATATTCTTCGTACGTCAACACCATATCTGTTAGTTTTTGATCAGAAAACAGCCAGCAGCAGATCAGCCAATTAGAGAAGCATTTCACGTATTTAGCGAGTCCAAATCATTCTGGCCGTGCACGTGCACAAGATGCACAGGGTCGGCTTATATTTATGGTTAATTTTCTTAATTAATTTTCTTGAAAAAGAAGCATTTATACCATCAGTTGCTTAATAAAAGTTACTCATTTTTGTACACTCTATCACCCTTTTCAAGGGTGCACTTATTTCAAAAACACTCTGTATATGCCAGATGACGTTAAATTTAAATTTAATGAAATTTAATTTTAAATTATATATTGTCATTGTGGAAATCTATTTTTGTATTCTGTCAGTATAATTTATAGATTGTATTATGTAATATTATATGTACAGGGTGTATCTTAACTGATGACTTTAATTTCAAGGGGTGATTCCTTGTCATATTTTAAGCAAAAAAGTGCATATAAACATCGGTCCGCAAGTGCTTCGTTACCGAGATACAGGGTGTCAAAGTTGGGAAAATAAATCGCATTTTCTTAAATATCTTTCGACTGATTCGAAATAATTTAATGAAATTTCATACACGGGGGTTTTTTGGAATGACAAATTCAAAGCTGTGGTCAATTTAGGTGTATTTTTTTGAGGGCGCCANAAAGCAACCATCAAACTAAACAAAATGATTTTTTAAACAATTATAATAATTAACAAGAAAGGTTTAGCATAAACATCTGGATAGGTGTTCACGATAATATGTAATTTATTGGACCTGTCCCGATCATTTAAGTGGAGAAGACAAGATCATTTTAGAAAACGTTTTCCATGATTTACCTATTAGATGACATTAATTTGAATATTTGGCAGAATTTATCGTTTCAATATGGCGATCGTCCGGCACACTTCATTAGGATTGTTCCTGATTTTTTTAAAAATACATATGGAAATTACTAGAGAGGTCAGAGTGGTGGTCCAATTGCTTGGCCAGCAAGGTTCCCAGATCTAAATCCATGCGATATTTATATACAGGAATACTTAAAATCATTAGCATATTATGTAGTAGAAATGCATGATTAGCTTTTGACACAAATTCAAAATGTCTGGAACAAATTAAGGAACAATAGGGAAATTTTGGAAGAAAGAATATATTCATATACTGAAACTAATAACCATCATATGAGGCGACAGGTGATGGATTTGATCCAAATACACAAAAAAGTATCATACGACATGGGTTCTAATGCGAACAGTTTAAGAATTTACAAGTTTTACGTTTATAACTGTTCATAAATAATAACAATGGATTGTAAGATACACATAATGGTGATATGGGAAACGTTCTTTATAATTAAGTGATATTCTATATTTGAATAACTGAAAATGTTTTATCATGACAGACGTAGGCAGTTGACGGTCATAGTCAAGAAAGTAGACCGAATGTGCTCCTTGCTTTTGATTAACTCGTAGAAAAAAATGGAGAATCTAAATTGAGGTGTACCAGATTTTACCAAGTATACCTCAAACAATGTGCCGGCCTACTTTACTTGCTGGTTTGAAAGGTACAAGGCACAAAAGTTAATAAAATTACTGAAAAGCTAATTCCACCTAAATTAAGTAGATACCTAGATGAACATCGTGACTGCCCTGCTTTATCCAGAACAGCACTTATAAAATCTGAAAAGACCATCAAATTGGTTAATATGCATTTCTATGGTACAAAACCGAATTCAAATATAATATTAATTACTTGAATATAAATTTTATTGTAAATTATTATTTGATCAAAAACTTTTGCTACTACTGATAAAATAGAACTAGGTCTATAATTTATTTTGTCGCATAATGGACTGCTTATATGTATAGGAGCAACTGACAGTCTAAAACGTTACTTTTTAAAATGAAAAAAAAAAAATTCACATGAAGATTTAAATAAATATAAAGTTGTCCCTGGTGCGGCAGCACCTTTGATATCGAAGCTGCCGCGCGCCGCAATAGGAGAGCGCTGATGCAGGTTTTGACAGTTTAAATTTTGTGTTCGAAAATGCTGAAATTTATTCAAATTTTTTAAAGGTAGCACAAAAATTAACCGAATGAACAAATTCCTTACCAACAGACGACATGCTCTACAAAATTTGTTCATAGTTGTTTCCATGTGCTAATAAACATGCTTCCAAACGACGGTCAAAATTAGTCCGCATTTTATTAGCTGCAGCAAAAATACGTTGTTGAAGATCTGCTACATCGACAAGTACACATTTCGTTTCATACACTCTCAAACAAAAAAGTCTAAAGGGTTCATATCCGGACTTCGTTTTGGCCAACGTACAGGGCCATTTCATCCTATCTACCTTTCCGGAAAGTTGGTATGCAAAAAGTCACAAATTGCATGAGAAATATAGGGAGGGGCACCATCATGCTTGAAGAACATTTGGGCACTGGTTTGTAAAGAGACGTCTTCCAACAAATCCGGTAAGGCGTTTGTTAAAAACTCTAAATAAGCAGTACGTGCAGGTAACCCTGTAGGACCTAATACACTACAGACTGAAAACCGTTGATGGAACCGAGATCTCTGTACAGCGTGAGGATTTGAATCACACCAATAGTAAATGTTGTGAAAATTTAACATGGCGTCTCTAGTAAAACAACATTCATTCGCTAAAAAGCACCATGCTTGTAAAATCCGGATCTTGTACTACTGGCAATATTCCAGAATGGTATGAACATCATTGTCGTTTAATGCTTGAACCCTTTGTACATGATAGGGGTGGAATAATTGTGCCCATTGTACACCCCACAGGTTACTGTTACATACACTCTCTTCTCGGCTAATGTCGCGAGTACTGCGCCTCGGATATTCCTCAACAAGGTTTATGATGTTTTCTTCGTTGTCGAAAATATGTAGCGGTCTCCCATAACCTTTGAACTGCCTTTTGAACTGTTCTACTGTTACGTTATTGTCTGTTACAGTAACGGACACTATACATAAACGACAAGTCTCATTTAAATTACTAACTATTACTAACATTCTTCGTACGTCAACACCATATCTGTTAGTTCTTGATCAGAAAACATTGTATACGCCGGCTAATACTGCAATACATATATAAAGAACATGACATACTAAACTGACCTACCATAAGATTTGCTTGATTGTGGGAGTCACGTGGAACGTCAGCCAATTAGAGAAGCGTTTCACGTATTTAGCGAGTCCAAATCATTCTGGGCGTGCACGTGCACAAGATGCACAGGATCGGTTTATATTTATTGTTAATTTTCTTAATTAATTTTCTCGAAAAAGAAGCATTTATACCATCAGTTGCTTAATAAAAGTTACTCATTTTTGTACCCTCTAACACCCTTTTCAAGGGTGCGCTTATTTCAAAAAGACTCTGTATATGCCAGAATAACGTTAAATTTAAATTTAATGGAATTTAATTTTAAATTATATATTGTCATTGTCGAAATCTATTTTTGTATTCTGTCAGTATGATTTATAGATTGTATTATGTAATATTATATAATGCTATTTTATTTAATTGGCTGCAGTCTAACAATTGCTCATACTTTTTGTGCACAGTGAAAATTCTATTGTCTGATTTTATTCAAATCATATTCCTGCGGAAACGGGTTGGGGCATATCTCAACCTTTAATATTGAAAACAAATGAATACGCGTGATACTAGCGCCGCAGCATTGACAAATCATCGGGAACAACTGAAATAAAACACTGTCTTCGGTGGCATCGGGAGCATTTTATTTTCCTTCTGATGTATAGCAGTCATTTGTGGATTGAAGTGCATCGCTAGCCGCCTGCCTGGGGGCGATAAAACTGCGCGGAGGCAAAATAAACCGACGAAACGATGATATATTTCAACAAACATGTCTCCTCTTCTCACCCAAAGGACTTTTATACTAAACAGCGTATTTGTATACTTTATGTCGGCACCAGATATCTCCATGAGGTTGTGAATTTCTTTGCCGTTGCAGCGGTGAGACGGTGAGTCCCCTGAAATAAGAGGAACTGGAGTGTGTTTCGGAGTGGCCAGATCGCTCTTTGAATAAAATAAATCTGGGAAACGTAGAACCCTAACCCCTTTAACAAGGGCAGCTGCTGTAAAATATTGGTTATGTTCGGTCAGCTACATCTCCTGCTTTAATCACGGTAACTTCAATTCAATGTTGATACGAAATTGTTTTCGATGAAGTAAACAATGTTTATAATGACAGTTAATAAAATGAATTATTTATGACTGCATAGTTAAATATTCTCATCTACGAGAATGCCAAAAAGGTTTTGTACATAATTTCCAGTGTAAAAAAATAACTTTTATAAGTTGTGCAATAAGTTTTTATTGCACAGCTTGAACGAAAAGTTTTAAAGTGCCAGAAGCCAAAATTTGTACCAAAGTTAAGGTACGGATAAATCTATGCCCAAATTCCAGGGAAAGTAAATCCTCAATCAACCTTTAAAATTCACCTATGTTTTGGATGTCTGACGTAGTTGCCGCCGTAAAATAGGAATATAAAACACAACAGTTCTGCTAAAATAATGAGAGTTCGAAAAACTCAAATTTCACTGATCTATCCGATATTCCTAGCGAGGCTCCGCCCAACATGTAACTCAGCGCTGCGTTCCTCTAACCGCGAAGAGGCATAGAAATTCACCGCTGTTTTGAAAAAATTCACCGATGTTTCCAAAATTCACCTTCTAACCCTTTCGGATAAGAAGATTGCTGCCAAGAATCCTCCGTTGCCTCGGATAACGACGACAATATATACCTACCTAACATTTCTCGACGCGCAAGGAGCGTCCAATAATTTTGCGCCCCATTTTCCAAAAGTGGCGAAAATAACAACACCCAAGGGACTCGCACTCCTATATGACCTTAGGGCCGGTATTACCACAATCAGTTTCAAGCCTTCAATTTCCAGATACAACCGTAATCGCAAACGACGCAGTTTTTCCAGCTCCAAAATTTCTGGAACTAAACCATCAGGCCACCTAGCGGAATCCACCCAGCCAGTATGAGAACATCAAGCCAGGTTTCCAGCAGTTTATTTATTAACCAGAGCACGAATGCCTGGCTAGAGTGTATATTCGATCCGAACCAAGGGGTTCATATTGTATAGCAACCGCCGCATTGTATATACTGTGTTACTGTTTAAGTAAACCAATAAAGCTCATGAATTTTTAAACCGCATTTCGAGTTTCAATTCTCACAAAAAATACCCAAACCGAGCGCAACGGTCATATACAACTCTTACGCTGCAATTCTTACAAATGCGTGCACTATCAAATTCAAGTGCTTTTATACAGTTAAAAGAGTGATTTTCAGATACTAGGGCAGCAAACCCGCAAGTGATATACAGAGTTCATTTGAAAACCCTTTATACAAAACATTTAAAGTAGAACAAACTTTCATTACAATAAACTGCAAGTGTATAAAGTGCGTCTTAGGTCAAACAAAAACAAATTTGAACGTGAAACATCAACCCGAAGCAAAACTAGAACTCACAATGGAGGAATAGCGGAAACGTTAAAGGGGAACTGTTCAAGATACTTGGAAACCCCCTCATCGGCAAGCGGGTTACTAACGTCTCAGCATCGCAAATGAAAGCGTACCCAGACAAGTGTACCCCTTCCGGACCCATTATCAGGGTTTACGACCCTCTCAATGAGCTAAAAGGTGATGAGGGTAGGTTAACTCCACTACAAGCTAGTCAGACCGAGCGAAATCCACGTTGTGGCACCCAACGTGACGCTACGACAGAGAGTAAACAACCGATCTACCTAAATCTGCGACATGGCGCCCAACGTGGAGCTATGTTGCCAATCGATTGCCAAATTCGTGACAGTAAGTTTAGTTTAAAACTTTTTCATTTTTACTTGACTAAAAACACTATAATTTGTACACTTTGTATAACTAGGCTAATGGGATATATGTCCCAACAAAAATGGCTATGTATCTCATGACCATGTTTTCAAAATGCAATTTTTTAAAGTTTTGAAATAAAAATAACCACTTTATATGTATTTGTATTACAAACGGATAACGTTAATAAAATTTAAAAGATAATCAAACGCAGACATCTTGCATGGGTTAAATAAGGACTACAATATTTTTACACGACGTTAGACATCCATGCCAATATTAGACTTGCACCGTCTTCCTAAAGTCAAAGGACGAAACGAACCTGTACATTAGCGATCCTATCTATTATTTGAATTCAGGTAAGAATGTTTTCTCCTAACGTGTTGAAATATAACGCAATTCCCGATATGGTAATATAAATTGGCATGGAGATCAGCGCATTGAAGCTTTCTGACTCTACGACATTCCCACAAACTATCTAGGAACGGAAAATTGAAATAGGAAAATGTGCATTCTGTAAAAAACGTGCAGCTCCCTTTTGTGGATTTTGTTAGAGACGGAGTGGTTGCAACGCCCATATCCATAATTCCGCGAGGCGGAAACAAAATCTAATAAGTGAAGCATCGGGACTCGTAAATAATAAAAGTATATTTAATATCAATGCTGCTGAAAAAACTCAGGGTATTTCAAGAACATTGGGATTGGAAATGTATTTACCTCATCGTTATATAACGATATAATTTAAAAATAGTGCCATTGGTGCTATTTTAATCATTATAGTAATGGTATAGTTTCCTCTTACGGAAGATAAAAGGTTGAGTACTTTTTTGTCTTCTCCAAGCTCCAAGTAAATGAGCATGAGCACATATTATCATAAGATCGAATAGACCTTTTTAGTGTGACGTCACATATTTAGGCAACCCGCAACAAATTGTCATGGTTGAAATTGTACAGACCGAATCTGACCCTTGTGTACTCTTCACATAGATACTATAAAAATGAACAACTTCAAATTAATTTATTTTTACAAGGATTTGGAAGTATTTAAGAACAACCAAAATAGACACACCAATGTGCTAAAAACTTACAAAAAACAATATAAAAGAATATTCCTAAATTTAAATAAATTAAAAATTTAACATAAGCCGTGTTATTCCTAATTCGCATGCTTGGAAAGAATAGCCTCATACGCAGGTGAGATCTGGTTTATTTGTCATCGCTATCATCATTAGCATAGTTTGTTTTGTTTTGTTTAATGTTGGCATTTTTTAGTTCTATTAAGTATTTTTATTGGTTTTCTTTGTGTTGTACTGTGGAAGTGGAAGTGTGGAACTTGAATTCTTGCCAAGGTGCAACAGTGAACCGTAACATATATACTATCAAAGCGTTTTACAATGGTTACGTGAAAAAATCCGCAAAAAATATCAGAGTTGTTGCGAGACAGCACATGGTTCTTCCACCAAGACAATGTGCCCGCACACTCAGCTTATTGACCAGACCTGGCACATTGCAATTCTTTCTTATTTCCGATATTAAGATCAGTGTGAAAGGGCACCAGTTTCAGACTATTAATGATATCAAAACAAATCCTTCGCATACTGTAAACGCCATTTGAATTGCAGCTATCCAAGATTGCTTCGCAAAATGGAAACACCACTGAGAACAGTGTGTGAATAGGAAATTGTAGTATTTTGACGGACTGCAGTCCCTGTTCAGCATTAAATGACATTAACAATAACTAGTAAATGGTTGGTCAGTCGAATCACCAGACATCTGCAAAAATATTTCACAAAATCATTAATTTTTGATAATATCGTTGCACACAACAAAGAAGTTGCAAAGGAGATAATAACACAATGCTTACAAAACTAGTTTTATAATGATCGTTTAAATATTTTTTTATTCTAATATACAGGGTGATTCAAAATTCAGTACAAAGAATTTACACTCAAAGAAATGCGCTTTATTCTTTATTAGAACTGTATATGCCATTATAAGACTGTTGCATACTATATATGACAGTTAAACAGGTGAATATTGGATATAAAATGCGTACTGCTAACACAGTTGTATAGTGACTATAAACCTTATTCTTTATTAAATTATTGTATAACTAGTTTACAACGTTTTTTATAATCTTTACGAAATAATAGCAATAACTGTTATTAAAGTGTTCCATATCGTTATTAGAACATCTAGTACTGATTATAAGTTTTATAATAGGCCCATTCAGTAAAATTTTTTTATTGCATATTTCAAAAGTTTACCCTTTAATTAGTTAGTATGCCAAAAATCAATTTTTTGTTTCAACGAGAAATGTGTGAAATAAATTAATGGAAACAGAGCGCGGAAAAACGTTGAGCAACCATTGCTGACGTCATAATACCGGTACGGGCGACTGGCATAGCACTCCGCTCGCTCTCATCCCATTCTGTGTTAATACATACGGTGTGTGGTTCGGTTGGCAGTTTCGTTAATCATTGTTTTTATGTTTGTGTGATGTTATCCACGGTTTCCCCAGCCACGGTATGCAACTCAATACCACCTTCGTTTTTCTTTGGTTGCACGTCTAAGGGGTTGTAAAATATTATTATTTAAACATTTAGAGCAGAATTTTCAAATTTATGTCGAAAAAAAAATCTACCCCATCTAAACGTTCCCGTCCACAAAAATTTCGAAATACGTTGCGAGAAGCACCTATAAGCAATTTATTTAAATAATAATATTTTACAACCCCCTAGACGGGCAACCAAAGAAAAACGAGGGTGGTTCTGAGTTGCTCGCACATACACGTCGTCGCATACATCCACAAGTACCGAGTCTAGTACGTTGTGTACATTTGTACAAAAATGGAAAGCAACAGAAAAGCGAACCATTTACGTCATTGAGAAAAATCCGAAAATGTATTTAGATATTCCAAGACATTCTATGTTTATAAGTAAATGTGTTGTGTGAAAAATGCATTTCAACAAGACTTGATAAAAGTATAGCAAATATCTACACATCTCTCCGTCTGCTCGCGACTTGATCGCCGAGTGGCCGGTATTGTGACGTCATTAGCTGGTCTCTCGCAGTGTTGACCTTTTTAAGGGTCTTACAAATTCAGAATTAAATATATCACTTATTATTAATCCTATTGACCTAATTTTTTTAAGATATAATTAGGTGGTTAAATACTATCAGAAAATGAAAGATAAAGTTTAAAATTAAATATCACTGAATGGGCCTATTATTAATGTAAAGTTTTCAGATATTTTATTGGATAACTGTAATTACAAGCTAAGGTTCTAATGTAAACATAGAACATACATTTAATTATTAAAAATGATGACAAATCGCTCCCAAAACTGTCCAGTTTATTTTCTTAGCAACGATGCACCCATATTTTCTTGTATTACATGATAATTTGCACTACAACTCTTCCACCTTAAGAATGAAGCATCCCCTGAAAGGTTGAGCTTCTTTCCTTCTGATTCTATTTCATCTGGTTGACTGGCTGCTCTTCTTTATCACCGTTAACCTTTTGTTCCTCCATCTTATGTAAAACTTAACATCAACGGTTTCTAATAGGGCATACAAAATAATAATTTTTAAGATTTAGACAAGATTTACATTTGACAAAACAATACAATTACAAGCCATAAAACAGTTAGATACTTACATAATTTTCCACTTCAGACAACGCGATATGATCATGTATCCCACAAAACATGTGTCTATACTGTCTATTTTCATCAAACTAGAGGTGTAGTAGTCGTAAGTCGATGCACAGCGGACTGTCGGAAATTTTACGATCATAACCGATTATGCACCGAGAGGTGACGATCACTTAACCATTATAAGACGCGTTTTATACGTTAAAAACGGCAACATATTCAGTATAAGAACGAATAATTCTGTTAATACAATTGTTAGATACAAATTCAGATACTGGTCTTTATACAACAAATCTTCCCTACTATACAATTGGAACATTAAGTCTATAACACATAATAATGTATAAGTAATTCATTATAACTATTATTTCATAGATGTATAAGGTGTGTTAAGTACCTTCCATTTAAACTCATTGAATAATGAGTATGGAGATGAGTGCTTTTATTTAATAAAAGTTGTATACTTGTTATAAAAGTTTGAATATGCGCTATACACATTATTCTGGATAAACAGTTTAATAAGCCCATTTCTTTCAATGTAGGGGTGTATTTTTGAAGTCAAAATAAGACTTTTTTCCTATAAACGTGTGTCCACAAATACTTAGTTTTCGATATACAGGATGTTTGACATAAATAGTGACAATACTACCGTTTAGTCGAACCTTCACAAAATGGATAGTTATATTTAAAAAAATGAGCTAAAATTCAAGATCATTGCATTACTGATTAGATGGTGAATTTTAAAATTTTTTCACGGTAAATAGTTAATAAAATAAATCGGCCAATATCTCGGAAACGGTTGACCTGAGAGATTTCGACCTAATATACCATTTTTGCTTAAAATTAATAGCGGAATAAAAGCGAAACTAATACGAAACGCCAATGTACAGGGTAGCAAAAAAGTTAGGGCCAATTTAATTCAGGCGTACCCTTATAAGTGTCGCCTTCTACAAGCAGCGTCAGAACCAATGACATATTTAAATTTAGCATCCTAAAAAACCCCCGTACCCCAAGTTTTATGGCAACATTCAAATTTGTTTGCAAATTATTCCTAAAAAATAAGAAAAATAGAAAACTTTAACATCCTGTATATCGAAAACTAAGCATTTGTGGACCCACGTTTATAGGAAAAAAAGTCTTATTTTGACCTCAAAAATACGCCCCTAAATCACCCTATATCTAAATGTTTAATAATACCTATAGTAACCACAATAAAACAAATTAAATAACATTTCGAATTGTGTATATCAACAATCTAATTTTATATAAAAAAAACTATATTAATACTTGTTTGCTAATTAAGATATAACTTTAAAATAAATAAGAAGTATTTTTTTAATCTGTCCTTTACTACAAGTGACAATACAAATTGAAACGCATAACTATGCATTTATAATACTAATGGTCAAGTCAATGTTCTCTTTATTTCAAAGCACTTAATAATACTTAACAAAATCTATAATACACACTAAGAGTGTTTAAGCTGTAAATAACATGAATTGAGTAAGAAGAATAAGTTAATTAAAATCACCTCTCGAAATTTTGATCGACGCTAAAAAACTTTCTAATATCGTACACGATAAGAATATATTTGCTTTTCTGTAAGTAAAGACGGAAGATTTAAGACTCAGCAACGTGAAGTGAAGCCAATTATTTTTCTATTTAGAAACTAATTATTTTCCAAACGGTAGACATAAAACATCTCTCTTGGCATCACATTCTATAATAAATAATCCTATTACTTCCCATTTCTATATAAAGCAGTCCCCTTTTAATGAGAATTCCAGTAATGGAAAATTAAATTTCTTTCAGTGGAACGACTTTATTAATAATTTATGGATTACAATCGTAAAAGCAAAATCAGATAAATTGGGAAGCCCGTAATGAACGCCCCGGTGTACTGAACCTTTGGTGGTAAAAGGCAAAGAATACAATTAACCCGAGGCAGATAACTTCTTCATCCTTCATCGATTAGAGGTATATATTAGTGTAAATGGCGCGGACTGCCTTCATCGCTATCGTAAAATATAGCGTATTGAATAAGGTTCTCCGTTCCACTTCTTATTACATTTAGTGCTGTGTAATGCAATAGACTTACGTTTCTGCAGATTTATTCTCTGACTCTGGGTTTCTTGGCTGGCAATAATTTCATATTTCGCGGCATGGCTTAATCCTGCAGTTTCTCTGCAAATGCTTTAAAACGTAACGTGTCTCGAATTAGTTTTTTGAAGAAAAAATTAGTCAATTTTACCTTTTTTCTTTAAATCTTGACATTCTTCAGTAATATTCATTCGTCATAAAATCCAATTCTAAAATGTGAACTCTGTTTAGGATTTAGGTTTGTTCATGTGATTGATGTTAATAGACGATTTTTTGGCTGTAACAACAAAATTTAAGACGTTCCTACTCAAAACGTGTGAAAAACAATACAAATTCCCTGTCGTATTCCAAGTTCCTCAAATTTTCGCTCAACTTTCCAATAGAAACAACGAAGCTGCATTCAATCACTCTACGCATAGCTAAATCCCGGTCAAAGTACAAACACATTTTATGTCCGAGGGATCTAAAATTGCCCTCCATGAGAGGTAGAAGGATCAGCGGAGAAAATAACATTTTAGGCTATGTTTCGAAAATTTCCGTCGAAGTTTTTTACGAAACTCTCAGATGACCCAAACACTAATGCCGCAGCGATGACACCGTCAGAAGCCGATGCATCCGCTGACGATGCAAAGCTGAAAAAAATCACGTCAGTTTCGGATTTCGGAAAATAAAAACTTCTACGAAATTCATATTGAAGAGCGGCAATATAAAATTACAGTATCACTTCCGATCACTTCATCTGTTCCAGACCACTACAATCCAAACATGGACAAAATCCAAATAGGCCAATTGTCCAAATCTAACTACAGGACCCATCAATAAGTGGGATTGAAAGTCGACCCTGGTACATTGCACTTCAACAACCAGGGACGTATACCTGACGGTGGCACAAAATAAATATTTGTTTATCAAATATGTACCATTTATTGTAAATAAAACTAAATCCAAAATTTTTATAATTCCAAATATTAAAAATGTTTTGCTTTGCTTTCTGTCTAGCCCTTAGTTCTAGAGCTTCAACCAATCACACGTTGCCCAATTCTGCGGTGAAAATCCCAAGGAATAAAATAAGCTCCCAAAAGCTTCCAAATACATCGCTTCCAATGTTTTAGGTACTCATAGAAAACCTCAAACCAGTACTAGGTAAGGCAAAGTCTAAAAGACGGTGATATAGACATCAAAGTAACCATACTGGAAGTATCGCCAAAAACATTTAGTGCAACTAGGCTCAGTTGATATCCATCAAATCCGAGACATCCCAAGAGTGTACCAATAAAAAACAAATAATATCGTTGACGGATATTTCAATTTTCAATTTTCGCCTCGTCATGAGAGAGACGTCCAAAAATCCCTTTTGTCCCCTTGCCGGTGAAAAGGAGGCGAGAGTCCCAGCACAGCAGGCAAAACATAGGTAGCTACAGGTAATCTCCAAAGGGAAAACATGATGATGAAAGACGACATAGCACTCAACGTAGCGCTCGAATATTCGAAATGCCAAGAAAATTTAGTGGAAGACAACGTGGCGCCCAATGTGGGATCCGAATGTTCGAAACACCAAGGGAATGTGATGGAAAACGGCTGCAAACGGGGAGAGACAAGTTTTTTTTTATTAAGTATGGACGAGGTTACAAAAGTAAAATTACATACATTTTTCGTATTATCAAAAAGGCATTTACTGGATGATTTCTGCGGTTGCAATAAATAGAAATAACCACCACTACAAGTCTATCTTACATATCTTTTTCTCTGTCGCAATTACCATTTAAAAATCTATATTAAATAGCTTGATTTATTTATAACAAATTTAATCTCTTCTATTTTATTTTTCGTGACGGTGTAACGTTATTTATTATTTATTCAAAATGAATTAATAACTTCTGCAAAACCCAAGTATACTCAAATAGGAAGCATCCAGCTAAGCTACAATCGGGGGCAGTGAGATTACATCAAGGTCGTGGGGTGTAGTACAAAATTCTTTATTTGTAGACATGATCTTATTCTATGAGAATGGAACGAGATTTAAACAAAAGATTCTTAAGACAGGCTTAATATAATTTTACCGCTAGTGATATTAAATATTACAAACAAAATAATTTTTTTTAGAGAACAACAATAAATTCTCGACGACAATAGACGTAAAGATCAAAAATTGACTCGATATCTCTACTTGAATATAATAAATTGAAAGCAACAGCAATGATGCGATGATAGCTTCTGACAAGATTTGGCAACGATATGGATGGGTCTTACTCTGTCCAAGTTGTAATATGTACAGTGTAGGAAAATACCGATGGTCTATCAGAAGTTACGTGAGAGCGATAAAGTAAGCCATAGAAATCCATGTGATAGACAAGGATGGCTATAATGAAGGCGTCTAATAGTCAACGCCCATTTCGCCTTCCCACAAATAAGAAGTGAATCTTATTTGTGGAAGGGCGAAACGGGCGGTTTCATAAAACGTTCACGCATTTTACAATTCCGTGCAGCGCCCTCTACTTCATGCGTAGGGTACGTTCCATAATACAAGAAGTTCTCGGTATTAGTGTTCAGGAACGGTTGGGTAATTATGGAGTAAATAGAGACGTTATATAAAATCCTAAGCTTTTGGCAAAGATCTTGTTTACAGACAAAGCCAGGAATTGATAAATAATTACCGTAACAATGGGTAGAAGAAAATCTACATGCCTTAGCTGCAGTTCATCATCAACAACAGTTTTATGTGGATTTGAATTTTTGACTACCACAACGACCACATAGTTTTGGTTTATCAATGATGAAGTTCCTACATGTTTTAGTGTTCAAATTGTTGAATAAGCTGTGGAGGCCTTCTCGAAGAACCGATTTGAATCATATAGATTTCTATACATATGTGAGTGAGAATTTGTAATATACACCTGTGCAAGAGATTCATGAGTTGACACATCGTATTATTGATTCATGTGCGACAATTAAAAATTTTCCAGGAATTTTTAATAAATATGTTTTCAAATTACATAATACCGTGTCAAAAATTCAATTTTTTTTGTTATACAACTACTTCCTGACAAACTCTGTCAAAAAAAATATAATACGAGATAAAATAAATTACTTATATCGAGAATTAATTTAATACCAGAAAAATAATGTTTATTGATTGTAAATACATTTTTCTATGTAAAAGTCATGTATATATAAGTACATTTTATGCATTATATACATTAATTGATAGGAAACTAAGCAGATCGCAAAAATTGAAAAAATATGTAGTACTGTAATGAACCAGTATTATTTTCCGTTTTGTGCAAAGCCGTTGGCCATTTATTTATTAATTAGTTTAATTGGGTGAGAGCAATTACCCGCGAGTCGAGCTGAACCGTCCGTCGCCCCACTCTGTTGAGTGCCGCGCGCATAATCCCACCAAGACTCCCGCTCAGTCAAGGGGGGATTGAGGCAATAAAACCAGCTTTCCTGGACGAAAATCCTCAGAAAGTTCCAAGCGAGCAGCCGAACTGTGCGGACGTAGTTTGTGCAGTGCAGCAGTGAGTGTCAGTGCGAGGAACAGTGAAGTGGAAGCCCCACAAAACCTGTCTTTTACAAGACAAGTAATATTCTGTTTATATTGCAAAATTTCTACTAACCACCGACGTTATCTCAGCCTAGGCAGAAAGACCGCCGGCATTTATTTTTCAGATTCGGGTGCCGGGGAGGAGGGCACTATGTCGAGATCTCCGACCCCCATGGAGAGCGACCGCTCGAGTGGCAGCGAAGCCGGCGACAGCAGGCCTAGCACCCCCGGGTCGGTCGTGGAGACAACTAGCCGTGAGAGTGAGCTGGCAGCAGAGAATGCCAGACTACGGCAAATGATCGACGACCTCAGAGATGAGCTGAGGCAACAGAGGAAGGCGTTCGACGACCTTGAAAAGAGGTCTCGAGAACAGCACGCCGAGCTGTTAAACGCCCTCAAGGGACAACAGACCTCAAAAGGGGTAAAGCGAGGTAAGCCAGGGACCTCGTCGGGTTCCGAGGAGGAGCCCTGCAAGGCTAAAAAGAAGCCAGCTAAAGAGAACGAAGCACCTGTCCCCGAACAGGCGAAGGTCCCAGCGACGGCATCAGAGCGCGCGGCCCCTGCCGAGAAAGCCGAGAGGATACCGCCTGTCATCCTTCGCAAGAAGGAGCAGTGGACTGAGGTCAGCAGGAGTCTGACCAACAGAAAAATAAATTACACCAGGGCCAGGTTAACGGGTGAAGGCATCGCCATTCACCCGCAAACGCCTGATGATTATCGACGCCTAACGCGTGTCCTCGCCGATGAGGGGAAGGAATTTCACACCTTCTCGCTCCCAAGCGAGCGGCTGCTAAGGGCCGTGATAAGAGGGCTACCAGACGGAATTTCCAACGAGGAAATCCGGTCCGACCTAGAAGAACAGGGCTTTAAAATAGCATCTGTCTTCAGAATGAAGAGCCGGAGGAACAAGGCCCCCATGCCTCTAGTACTCGTACAAGTCCCCCAGGAGCAAGACGACCTGCTCAAGGTGACAAGATGCTGCCACCTAGTCGTCAGGGTGGAACCGCAGAGGGCGAGAACCGAGCCGACGCAGTGCCATCGCTGCCAACGCTTCGGTCACGCGCAGAGCCGGTGCACCGCAGCTGTCAAGTGCGTGAAGTGCGGCGAGGGTCACCACTCGGCAGACTGCACCAAAAAACGTGAGACACCAGCAAGGTGCGCCAATTGCGGTGGCGAACATCCTGCCAGCTACCGCGGATGCCCAAGCTTCCCTAAAAAGACGACAGGGAAGCAGCAACAGCGCAAAGAAGACCCCCAAGCCGACAAACAACAGGCCAAGTCGGCACACCCCCCGAAGGTGACGGCGGCGAAAAGCTTCGCCGACGCCGCCAGGCCGAAGCAGGCCCCTGCCGCTGCACACAAGGGGGGCCCCAAAACCGACAGGGGTGCGGAACCCGCAAATGTGGCCAGCATGCTGGCACAGATGCGGGAGATGTACTCCGCGATGTCGGCTTTTTTCAGCAAAATGCCATCCCTATTACAAGAGTAAATGGACCCTCCGACTAGTGTGCAGTCCCTCAGAATTGCTTCCTGGAATGTCGACGGATTCCGGGGGCGAAAAATCGAACTCAAGGAGCTCTTGCCCCGTCTAGACGTGGACGTGATGGCGATACAAGAGACCAAAGTAGAGGACGCACACACTGTTAGGATTCCTGGCTACCTAGTGTATCGCAGGGACCGAAACAGACACGGAGGAGGCGTGGCCCTGCTCGTAAAAAGAGGTATAGATCACCATATGTTGCAGGTTCCTCAGCTAGAAAACATGGAAGCCGCCGCCGTATCGATTCGTACTCGCAGGTACGGAGACATCGCCGTGGTGACCTGTTATCAGCCCCCTCATCTCCCGCTCACCGATCACGATTTACGCGCGGTCCTGGAGACGTGGCCCCAAACCGTAGCCATCGGGGACTTTAACGCGAAATCGCCCGAATGGCACAGCACGACCACCACCACGCGTGGCAGGGTGCTTCTGCAATTCTTGCAGAACCACGAGGACGTTGCAGCGTATGGACCCGATGGACCGACGTACTACGGTGCAGTTGGAAGACCAGACGTGTTGGATATCGCTTTGCTCAGGGCAATACCGATGGACGCCGATCTGACGACGCACTACGAGGGGGCGACGAACCATGCCCCCATTCTCCTAACCTTAGGAGACGAGCGTCGCGGCGAGGACACCGTTGCCAAGCGGCGGACCGACTGGGGCCTATTCCGCGCAGAAATGCAACGAATATGCGCACCCATTCCGGTCATCCGCGACGCGGCGGACCTCGAGGCTGCCATCGCGAGCCTTGAGACGGATATCCACACCGCCTTGGAAGCCAGCACCACGGAGACGACGGAGAGAAGGATAGCGAACTATGCAGGTGAGTTACCTCTTATGTTGCAGGACCTAATCAGGGAAAGACGTGCGGCGAAAAGAAGAGCCACGAGGACAGCACACCCCCGGGATAAGCAGACGTTAAACCAGCTGAACCGGAGGGTAAAAGCGGCCCTAGAGGAGCACTACCAGGACTCGTGGCAACGACATCTGGAGTCACTAAACCCCGAAGACCGCAGCCTGTGGACGATGCAACGGGCGCTGAGGACCACCCGGAAGCCTATGCCTCCCATTCACGGAGAGAACGGGATCGTCTACACCAGGTATGAAAAGGCCGAGGCATTCGCCGACAGCCTTGAATTACAGTGTAGGGAAAACCTTCTCGACGACGAAGACGAGGACCACGCCGACGAGGTGGAACGACGCGTACGGCGCTACAGACGCCAACCCGACAGGGACGACATTAGGCCGGCGACACCCGAGGAGGTGAGGGACATCCTGCGGCGCCTCAACCCCCGCAAGGCACCCGGATGCGACCAGATCGGAAATCGAATACTCAGAAAGCTCCCCCACAAGGGAGTGATGGCGCTGCTCAACATCGTCAACGCCATCCTGAGACTGCGAAGATTCCCCGCTAGGTGGAAGAAAGCCGACGTCATCTTCTTCCCGAAACCAGGTAAGAATCTAACCTTTGCTGCCAGTTACAGGCCCATCAGTCTCCTGCCGATGATGAGCAAGGTAGCGGAGAGGATCATCCTGACCAGACTGCGTGAGAGCTCGGACGAATTGCGAGTCATCCCCGACGAACAATTCGCCTACCGCAGCGGACACTCAACGGAGCAACAGATACTCAGGTTAGTAGAACATCTGTCCGCAGGTTTCAACAACCGAGAATCCACCGCGGCAGTCTTCCTGGACGTCGCCAAGGCCTTCGACAGGGTCTGGCACGATGGGCTTCTGGCTAAGATGCTCGACTTTGGCTACCCTGTCGGACTGGTCAAACTGGTGGAGTCCTTCCTCAGAGGCAGGAAGCTGCGTGCGAAGGTGGAAGGGGCCCTATCCACCTATCGAGACGTCGAAGCAGGCGTCCCCCAAGGAGCCGTGCTATCACCGCACCTGTTCAACATCTATACATCCGACATGCCCAGGACAGAGCGCACTACCGTGTGCCTCTATGCCGATGACACCGCCATAACGGCCCGTTCCCTGAACCCCGATATGGCGAAGAGGTACCTCCAAAGAGCTGTAAGCCAACTAGAGGACTGGTGCAACAGGTGGAAGGTGGCGATCAACCCGGAGAAAAGCACAGGTATTATGTTTTCTCGTAGGTACCAAACGCGCCCCCAGGGACACGTGAAGTTCAACGGAGAAGACATCCAGTGGGCGACCACCGTCAAGTACCTAGGGGTAACCCTGGATCGCACGCTGACGTGGAAGCCGCACGTCGAAGCAGTGACGCGCAAAGCGAAGATGGTGAGGGCGAAGCTTTATCCGCTTCTGTGCAGGGACAGCCGTCTCTGCCTGCGGAATAAGCTAACCCTCATCAGAGCAGTACTGCAGCCACAGCTGACATACGCTGGAACCGCGTGGGGACACGCAGCGAAGACGCACCTAGCCCGGGTGCAAGCCGTCGAGAATATCGCCCTCCGTTGCGCGACGGGGGCCCCTTGGTTCGTCCGCAACAGCGACATTCGCCGGGATCTGGGATTCACCTCAGCCCTGGAAGCGATCAGAGAGCGCGCGAGAAAGCTTTTCGAGCGCGCCGAGATCCACAGCAACCCGCTGATCCGGAACGCGGTGGACTACCGACCCGAAGAGGCTGCCGGCAGACGCAGGCGGCCTAGACATCAACTCCTGGACGCAGGGTGAGTCGAAATTTTTCTGTCTGTTTCAGGACCGCCAGGATCAAGAGACGAAAACGACGACACACACACACACACACACCCCCCTACCTTCCTTATCCCACTCTCCCCTCCCGCGCTAGCCTAAGGGCCACCTTAGCAAAGCGCTTCCTAAGCTGCATAGCTGCACGACCTCACCCAAAACCACCACCCCGGTCGCAAACGACTGTCGTCGTTTGCGACCGATACACGACACCCCCGGGGGTATACACAGACGAGCCGGCGAAGAAAGAAGAGCGCCAGAAGAAAGGGCCCTAGCCGGCGGGGCCCAGCCAGGACAGGAGGAGGCCCCACGAACCGATCCAATCCGGCCGCGTTGGCGGTCCGGAATGACGGGGAAAGGGCCTACCTCTACGAGGCGTCCGGGCCTACAGCGATAAAGTGGGTAAAGAGCGATAATCCCGCTCGACCCCGCTCCATCCGAGGTCATTTTTCCTGCCAAGGATATTGGCGCGAAAATCCTCAGTTCACATCCTCGATCGCTCCATATCGAAGAGCTCCAGTTCCAGCCTGAAGACCACCCCGAGGACCTGAAACCGATCAGAGACCGCCATCCGACCCAAGGAGTTAGCCGCCGGGAGCAATCATCCGGAACAAGTAAGCAAATTATTGTATTTTCCGATATTTACCTGTCCTGCTATGGTATATGTCTGGCCGTTTTGAACTCTGGCAAGACAGTACGACCACAGCGTTGTCGGCGAAGGTTTGGCTGGGTACTCCACCGTCCTCGTTCGACGAACGTTGTCCGTCACGTCAACCGAACTGCTGGTTTGGCTGGGTACTCCACCGCCAGCGGAAGACGTTGAGTGCTGGCTCGTACGGCAGCAGCGTTATCGGCGACGGTTTGGCTGGGTACTCCACCGCCCTCGTTCGACAAACGCTGTGAGCCCCTTCACTGAAACTGCTGGTTTGGCTGGGCACTCCACCGCCAGTAGAGGACGTGAAGGTGTCAGACTGTACGGCAACCGCGTTGTCGGCGAAGGTTTGGCTGGGTACTCCACCGCCTAAGTTTGATAAACGCTGTAAGGGACAATAACCGAAACTGCTGGTTTGGCTGGGTACTCCACCGCCAGTAGAAGACGTTGTGTGTCGTCTGTGCAGCGACGGATAGACCCTCGAAGTTTGGCTGGGTACTCCACCGCTTGTGGGAGAAATCTGTCGGCCGCCCTGCATTTGAACTCGCCTCCTGTTCACCAACATAATTCATTTTCCTGACGACCGTTTGCTTATTTATGCCCGTTGTAAACCGCTTTGCTTGGCTTTTTCTCACTGGCTGGTTAAACCTCCGCATAATTTCTATCGCTTTGCTAGAAACTGCCGCCGATATTTATTTGTAGAATTAGAGTAACCCGTAATTATTTTCTCTGTTTCAGAACCATTTATTTATTGATTATTTATTGCTCTAATTTATTAACCTTATTTATTCTTCCCTTTCTAGCACCGACCGAAATTTAAAACCGAATATTATTTTGGCGTACCGTTTCTTAAAGTATTAGCTTGTTTATTAAATAAACCAAACGCCAAATACTCCGTGTTTCTACCGTACCGATTTTGAGTCCTGATACTTGACTATGTGCTAAATTTGTATTTATTTACAGCACCGAAAAACCGCATCGGCATTTTTAATCCGTCGTAAATAATAATTGCTCTAACCCATTTTATTTGGATTACACCGCTTGTAAATTAATTGTATGTTCCTGATTTTAGTTAGTGATAATAATTGTAATTAGAATCTATTTTACTTTTGTTTGTTTGTGTCAATTTCCGTAGGCCTTATTAATATAAATAAATCTAGTAAATATATTTCCAGTTGTCTTCATTCTTAACACCGATAAGATTGATAAATTCCGATCAGTAAAAAGTCGCAGTATCTTTTTGTGACCTACACTGATAGGTCCGTTTATTTTAAAAATAAAATAACACTACACTCAGAGAACTACTTTGATTAAAAGTAAGAGAAATATAACCAACCCCTGGATTTAAATTTTCTTCACTGCAGCTATCCCGAGTACTTACTCTAAACCGAGGGTAGGGTTCACGTGGAGTTTCCCCCACGTAAAAAATAGGGAAACTGGCGCCCGAGATAATCCGAACAAAAAGATTTAATCCGGAGTACGTTTCTGTGACGTCACTCACCACCGGCGCCGGCTGCCAACCACCGCTGCCGATAAACTAGTAGTCAAGGGTCGTCATAAAATTAGGCGTCCAAAGAGGGACGTCAGTGACGTCAATAACTATAGTAAATTAGAATTCGAATTTGCGAATTGAGATTCCTTTTAGAGTTGGTAGTATACCGGGGGCGGCCACAAGTAACGTCTGAACCGAACCGTCACCACCAAAATCAAAACCAAGTAAAGTACGTTACAGTACGTTCCTTTTAAAAATTGGTTTTTCTATAAATGAAGAACAGCAAGTTATAGAATAGTATCTTGTACACCACTGGACGCTATGTACAAAACTGTATAAAAATCTCTTTACAAGAGTTAAATATTTTCAAAAACAAAAAACATATATAGCGTACCAGAGAAAACGGTCACAACTGAAAAACGCCCTGTATCTCCTAAAGAATCAAGATATCGAGATGCGGATTTCATCATTCAAACTTTCTCGAAAATTGAGCCTCTGTCATCTTAGTTCATCAGTTAATTTTTCTTCTATTTTCTTGGAAAATAGAAGACACCTCCAGAAAGTGTTAAATTTGTCCCACCCTGTACAAAAATACCAATATATGCACTTTTGTCATGAACTTATATTAGGATGTTTCTTTCACTCAAAAAAAATTTTTTTAATCATGACTTGTTTTCTTAGTACTAATTTTTAATCAGAATGTCATTCACGTTAAAATCGTTCTTAAATAGCTAGGATACACAGCAGTAAACAACTTTTTATAAATACTCTTCAAATAAAATAACGTCGAAAGCATATTTACATGCTAAATCCTTCCAAATAGCCCCTATTCGACGACCTCCACCATTGCCAGCCCTTCGCCACCGCTAACGACCTCGTAAACACGTGTAAACAAAAATCGTTTCCTTTTATCGTAATAGATCTGACCGTAATTTGCTGACAAAACTACTTCAATTTGCTCCATCCTAATCAGTTCGCCGGCGGCACCCTATGCTTCGCCTATACGCATAATACCGCCCCGAGAACAATGCATGAAATAACAGTTAGCCGAGAAACGACTGCTGTAAGAGATTGCGATATAATGTTATTTGCTTATTAGCCCCCCCAAGCAGACGGCGTTCTGTTATAATTAAGCAATATCCTACGAAAGGTTTACAGGTTCATTATGCAGGGACAGTATGAATGTTTGAAATGTTCCTTTTGTGGTATATTCGAACTTACTTGTTTTTAAATGTCCCATTTTGCCTGAAAATGGAATAGGTACTCTTTGTAAAGAAACTTTAGTTAATTCCATTGTAAGTGTTCCTAATTCCTTTACGACACCTTTTTCATTTTCTTCCTTTTCAATTTAACCTAATTACTTCTAATCCTATACATACCATCCTAGTTTTGCCCTTATTACTTTGCTAATATCCAAAGAACTTCGGAACTAAGCAAACACGCTTTTGATTACTCAAAACGCCATCTGTTCAAAAGTATACGTAGTGATGAACAAACAGAGTTCCTTTCACTTCTACTATTCTTTGGGTTCTATACACTGCTACGAATCGTGAGAGCGCACCGAAAGAAGCCATTATTTATTATTTTCACTAAATGCATTGTTGTCGTGCGTTGTCTTTGTCTATTCCCATCGTCCCCAATTAACAATTGTGTTTAAATGCAGTGGTTTGATTACAATAATTAAAAACAATAATATATTGAGCCTCAATTAATATTTGGTTAAATAAACGGATAGTTAGATTGTTACCTATACTTATTTATACTTAAGTATCTGTAACGTACACTATAGGTTATGGCAATCTATTCCTGCGATTAGTTAACCAATTCTTTTAATCGAAATCTAAAATATTGTCTCTAAGACAGATCTTTGTAAAAACCTAGTCTGAGTAAAAAATTACTCAATAATAATTAAATTTGGAGAAAAAGTCAACTCTTAATTGGTTTTACATACTCAGAATAGAGTCCAAAGCCAATCACTTGATAGTTAGCAGATACTCGGATTTGAGTAAAATACACTCACTTTTGTTGCAATAGTTTCACTCATAAAATTTTGTGGGCAGACATTACACACAGATACATTAAGTATTGAGTAAAATTGAGTCTAATTGAGTGAAGTTTTCTTACAGTGTACCTTATTGGCCTTATCTTTCCTGTCACTTCTTAATTGGTTGCTAATCATTTGCTAGTTTCATTCCTGGGAAGAATGCCATATTTTATTTTTGTATAGATTATGTTCTGTCTGCGTACTGTTTCAGATAATTATTAAGGAAGTGCTAGATATCTACCAGTTCAGTGAACTACCAGTTCTGCCTCAACAGGCACATTATGAACATGGCAAATACACTAATTTGACCTCAACTGTGGAAAAATCGGGGTTGTGTATTTTTTGAGAATAGTTATATCGTTATTTTAGTTGTACTTGCATGAAAGGTGTGTTTCTTTTAGTTCTTTTGATTAAATCTAAAATCTAACATTTCTTTTTTTACTTAGTTTGCGAATGTGCAATTATCTACATAATATACTGCTCGTAAATTTATCCACTTGCTAAATCTATCTAATTATGCCAGGAAAAAGAGCTGGGAAATGACCATTTCGCGACTTTTTGTTTAGGCAAGCTGAATTTATCACTGTAGATCCTAAATATTATGTACAATAACATATTAGTTTCTACAGACGTAAAAATGGGGGAAAATTGTTTACAGGCTGGTTAATTATACAATTTCTACGTAAATTCAGGTTTTTCGCTTATAACTTTTTTCTGTTCATTTCCACGAAAAAACAGTATAGTATTTTTTTTTTCGCTTTCCAAAGACCTACAAAACTAGCTCTCGAGCGTCAAAAAATATTGAATTGATCAAAAGTTATAAACAGAAGAAGTTTATTTATGACTTTTGAATTAAACATTTATAAACTGCGTTATTATTACCAGGACGTTTTGGCATCGTATCATCTCATTCCTTATCAATATCTAATAACTCACACGAAATCTGGAATCGGTAAGTTGAATAGTTTACAAGTTATGGCCTTATAAACAAATTAACTAATTATTAGTCTGGACGATCTCGAGCATCTTCCACAATCGCACTGATTTTTTTCATGGTAGATTTCATAATAATACATTGAAATCTATCATTTTTTTTTTAATTTCAAATTTGCAACCTGGAAAGTTTTTTTATTTTTTAGCCTTAGCTACAAAATGAAATATACGACACACGCGCGTGATATAGTTATATTATTACATATTCGGAAAGCTTATGAAAAAAGCATTAAGTCAAAAAAAATCGTAAAGATTCGTTGAAAAACAACGGAGTTACAGACTGTCAAAGTTGACGGCCTATTGTTAAACAAATTAGGTTGGTAGCTGTAAAGAAAATACTGTCATAACCGGCAACCCGAGTATTTTCCCAGCTAAAAATATTTTATTTGTGGAAGTATGTTAAGTACATAAGAAGCGAACGACGGCAAGCATCGCGTTTGAAAAAATTCGTTCTCGCTCGATAATATTCATAGTACGGTTATGACAGAATTTTTTTGTCCCTACCAAAATAATTTGTTTAACAATAGGCCGTCAACTTTGACAGTCTGTAACTCCCTAGTTTTTCAACACATTGACGATTTTTTTTAACTTAAAGCTCATTTCATAAGCTTTCCGAATATGTAATAATATATAACTAAATCACGCGCATGCGTCGTATATTTCATTTTGCTAAGGCTAAAAAATAAAAAAACTTTCCAGGTTGCAAATTTGAAATATAAAAAAAAATTATAGATTTCAATGTATTATTATGAAACCAATCATGAAAAAAATCAGTGCGATTGTGGAAGATGCTCGGGATCGTCCAGACTAATAATTAGTTAATTTGTTTATAAGGCCGTAACTTGCAAACTATTCGACTTACCGATTCCAGATTTCGTGTGAGTTATTAGACAGTGACAAGGAATGAGAGGATGCGATGCTAAAACGTTCTGGTAATAATAACCCAGTTTATAAATGTTTAAGTCGTAAATAAACTTCTTCTGTTTATAACTTTTGATCTAATCAATATTTTTTGGCGCTCGAGGGCTATTTTTGTAGATCTTTTGAAAACGAAAAAAGTACTTTACTGTTTTCTCGTGGAAATGAACGGAAAAAAGTTATAAGCGAAAAACCTGAATTTACGTAATAATTATGCAATTAATCAGCCTGTAAATAATCTTCCCCCATTTTTATGACTGTGGAAAATAATATGTTATTGTGCATAATATTCAGCATCTATAGTGATAAATTCAGCTTGCCGAAGCAAAAAGTCGCGTCCAACTTTATATTTCCTGGGCTATAATGTTAACTAAGCTTAGTACATCTTTGTCTTCTTTTTTGTCAAAAAAAAAGAAAAAGAAATAAAAACACTTGCACATTTTTGAAATATCTTATATTTTATTAGAATACCTCTATTATGTTTTCATTATGGTTTACTGATTATATATATAAAGTACTTTCTTAAGGCATCTAGCATAGTATATTGCAAATGAGATACATTTTATAGTTTTTCTTTTTAAATAACTTTAATAATATGCTTGATACTTCTACGAGTATAGTCATGACTTCGCACATGTAAATATTTTGATCATTGCTTTAAGGTGGCCATATTCCCGGCCGAAAAATAGTGAAATTTCTGGCGTTTTTAGGTACTGAAATCTTTAAAAGTAAAACGTGTAGAACAAAAGTAAGCACAAAAATAAAATCCTTGATGTTTTGTTTATTCATTGTTACCATTTAAATTTACTCAAATAAAATAATAACTAAAAAAAAGCGTTTGTAAAACATGGGTTTGCTGTTATTCTAACCCCACATTTTAAGAATTATTTTCACGTACTTATAAATAAAAGTAAACAATTTTATATGTAGGACTAAGCAAGTAAATGTTATAAGAATATTTACATGTGGAATTATATATAAAAAAGTTAATATTTTCGTAGATTTCAGTACCTAAAACCTTGATGGTTTGATCGTTTTTTGCACCTGTTTATTCGTTTTACTGCGGCGTCTTTGAAAATACTCAGGTGGTATGACATAACATTCCTATTATTTGATAAGCTTTAGATTATTCAGTTATTAAATGTTTGAAATTGTTTGTCTTTGCCGAAAACACTATTTAAAGAATATGGGGCCCTTAATAATTCAGTATTTAGATACATTATAATACGAATATTTTCTTTAGTGCTTTTTGAATTGCAAATAAATAATATTTTTCCATTACCTGGATAGACGATTAGCCGTATTGTTTGGCCTGGGTTAAATGTTACTGTAACAAACAACTTTTTTAACATCTCATTTCAGTTTACATAACAACATCTTGTAAATGATTCATTATAGATGTTTCCAGCCAAAACTACGACGCTATACATCAGATATCTGAGGCAAGACACCACACTCAGCACCAACCATCATTGGAGAATTAAACCTATCAAAGCAAGCCCTCTAGGCAATCATACTCCAACAGGCACTCATTAAGTTACGTAAGACCCTTCCTTATACGTTCAGTTGATTATTTAAGTGGTTAAATATTTGAACAGTTTTGTTTAAAATTCATTAATACTGATTGATAGTAAATTAGAGCTAGATTTAAATGTGCTGGAACTAAATTGTTTAATCCACTTGCTTGTTTGGCATTTCGTTACTTGTAAAAATTCTCAAACATATCTAATATAAAAATTTCTATATCAAAGTGATTCAGTGGTGATTCAGAACTTATCCAAAACAAATTTTGATTGTACAGGGAACTCTTACAAAGACAAAGCATGCAGTAAACGACCGGCACGGCGGCAAAGTGCAATAAAAAATGAACGGACAAAAAATTGAAAGAAATTCTTTCCGTAAGGAAAGAAATGCATAAATAAAATTTTATAACACCTATTTTATTATTAATTAATAAAATTAATTCGTGGTTTTAATTATTAAAATAATTTGACATAGGTACCTGATATTACAATAACTATTCAAAATTTTGTTCACTTACGTGTAAACACATTTGACCCCATCTTACCCAGTTTCTACGAACTAACACAAATATTGTCCTGCTTCACCATAACACAAATGTTGTCTTGCTTCATCATAAAATGAAATGATATCCATCAACTCGAGTTGCTATACACGTAAGCCATTTTTGACACTTGAGAAACTAATGTAAACACTATCGCAAAACATTAACACTAAAATCGGATTTCAGTATTCGGAATCGCCTGAGGCCACGTGGAGAGAGAAAGAGCGCGCATTGGGCACAGCGCATAACGCGAATAACGTTAGAAGCTACAGTAGCCCACCGATGAAAGGGTCGATAATAATTTTTTTCTCGGAAACTATTTTACAAAACCATTCTTTACGATATGCATTTTTCGTGACGCACTATTCCCAATTTTTTTGTTGATTAGTTGTGAATCACCCTATATAATGACGCTCATTGGAGTTAAAGTGAACACTGATTCACTTGACAATTCAGAAAATAACGAGTCACGGAAATAAATTAAAGATAATTATTTTTTTATATACATAGGCACTTTTCTCAAGATTGAATATTAGAGTCTACCTGTACGGGGTGATTCACTATATATTGACCTACCCTTAAACTTTTTTGTTTTAAGAGTTATAAAAAAATGTGAAATACAAATGTTGCACGATTTTTTATGAAGTGTTCGAAAATGATAGTAGAAAAACAACGGTCCAAACAAAATGGCCGCGGACTTTGTTAATTTAAATGGACACCCTTATTACATATTAGGATAGTCGAGCATAGTCATATACAGGGTGATTCACAACTTATCCAAAAAAATTTGGGGATAGATGCGGCATGAGAAATGGAGTCAATATCGTAAAAAAAATTATGTAAAATCTTTATAGTTTCCGAGAAAAAAATTATTGGTTATAGAACATTCAACCACTACATAGCTGGACAACTGTAGTCTCTAGCGTCATTCGCAATACGCGTGGGGAGCCAAGAGGCCTCAGCGACTCCGAATACTGAAATCGGATTTTGCAATCGTCGTTGCGATAGTATTTACCTGTTATCTGTGGTGTTTACAATGATTTTTTAGTAGTTAGTGTCAAAAATGGGTAGTTCGTGTCAAAAATGGTTTGCGTGTATAGCAATTCGGAGTTGATGGATATCGTTTTAATTTATGGTGAAGCATTTGTGTTATATTGAAGCAAGACAACATTTGTGTTAGTTCGTACAAACTGAATAAAACGGACCCAAATGTGTTTACACGTTGGTGGATAAAATTTTGAACAATTGTTGTTGTAACATCGGGTATGTCAAATGATTTTATTATTTAAGAACACAAATTAATTTTATTAATTAATAAAAGCAAAAGCAGTTGAATTTGCCGATATAAAATATGTGCGATAAAATTCTATTTACATATATCTTTCCTTGCGACAGTTTTTGTCCGTTTTTATCACACCGCCATGCCGGTCGCATTGTGCGAGGTCGGGTTTTACAGTGGACCAGTTTCCAGTGCCGTGCAGAAGTGTATTTTTAAATCATTTTTGAACTGCCCTTTTTGATTTTTTCTTTACAAAACTGTATTTATAATTGTCCCCTGTACATAAGTTCTGATTCACCCTAGAGTTTGTTGGGTCCATAACAACAAGTGAGATAATACTAAAAAACGAAAAGAAGGTTTTTTATTAAGAAAGTAAGACATTTTGTAATTGTTAGACATCTTTCAGACATTTCTGCCTTTTTTCCAATTACGTAAGGATTTAGATTTAGTTGTAATATATTTTGACATATCGGACATTGATATAGTCCAAAATATGTAAAAATATACAGGGTGTTTAATTTAAATTAACAAGCCAACATCCGCGGCCATTTTGATTGGAATTCATTTGTGTTTATACTGTTTTCGAAAACTTCATCGTTCAAAATCGTGCAACTTTTGTATTTCACATTTCATTTTTAACTCTTGAAATAAATGGGGGGGGGGTCAAAATATAGTGAATCGTCAAGGTTCTCAATTATTTTAATTATATATAGCACTTTACATTTTATGTTTTAATAACAATCTGTTGTATAATCTTATACCTATTTCTCTTACAAGTTGTGTTCTTGATTCTCTCATTATTTATCCATTCTGTTTCAATTTTTTTTATCAGAAAACGCATTCATTCTACAGAGTATCTCGCATAAGAACTGACACAGGTCAGGTCCACGCACAGGTGTCCAAAATATTGTAATTTAACCAAACTTACCTATATACAAAGTTGCACCCGTGAGGAGTTATTAGCCCTCAAAGTGGGGCCCTAAATTTCGAAAAAAAAAATAATATCTCTGCAACACTTTACCGTAGAAGAACCAAATTTGGTACATGATTTAGGCTTATTACTGGTCTTCTTTGACTATGATTTAAAGTTAATTGAAGCACTACATGGTGTTCATTGGGGATGACTCACTCCTAAAATAGTACCGAAATTTTTTTCATTGACCGAATTGAAAAATTGTTAGTAATATTAGTTCACAGCAGAATTTAAATTAATTTTTTTTTACCCTTGTTAAATTTTAAAAAACTTTATGGTTTTCAAAAAAGCCGTACTAACTGACACAAGATTTTAACAGTGTTCATTAGAAAATCAAAGTCAGTAGTAAGCTTTATCATTCAAATTTGACAGTTGGCCAAATAAATTTTACTACACTTCTCTCCTAATTCTACAAAAAGAAAACAAGTACCTAGTAGTTTTTAAATAAACGAATATTGTATTAAGTAAAAAACACAAATTAATAAAAATAATAATTTATATTTTCTCGGCAACAATCAGAGGCAATTTTTGAAATAAGATAATTTTATTACTAACTGACAAGTTTGAAATATAAATTCATTGCCTACTATTGACTTTTCGATTATGTTCTAATAAACACTGTTAAAATCTTGTTTTTCGAAATTTAGGACCCCACTTTGAGGGCTAATAACTCCTCAGGGTGCAACTTTGTACATAGGTAAATTTGGTTAAATTACAATATTTTGAACACCCCTACATGTACCTGCCCTGTGTCGGTTCTTATGCGGGACACCCTGTATAATTGAACAGAATTGTTGGGACACTTATTATAAAATAGCGCTTTTCAGTCCATAATAAGTCCATTATTGCATTAACAATATCTCAGCTCACGAAACTTTTAATATATCCGGGAGTATCAAGTCAACGTCAGAAGAAATAGGACTGAGAATTATTCTATAAGCTAGCTTTTATTAACTGTAGGGGGGCTAAAAATCGTATCTCTGTGTATGCGAACGTCAAATACTCCCCAAACACCAACCCAGCGACATTTGAGTTTAAACAGAAACATAAAACATACATGCCAAGTGCTTCACAAATGGACCTCCAGCATTTGAGCACTAACGTACATACTCGTACAATGCTAGGTCTCAGGTGCGGATACTTTGCTAAATTCGTTCCTTACTGTTAAAATATCCACTTCGTGTTACATTAGACTGATAATAAAGTCATACTACGAACATTTCGACGATCATCCTAGTGGCTTCCCTAATATATTTTGGCGTTTATTTCTCAACGTTTTGAATGTTTTATTCGAGCACTTGGCAAGTGAGGACGAGAGTCAAAGGGTAGAAAAGGAATGGATTTTGTTGGGCAAGATTAGACATTAACAATATTTGTATTTTATGGTAAAAATACACATTTGAAATTGACGTGCTTCAAGTGTCAACACATCACGTCACAGTCCGACGCAGCGAATTATACAGGGTGTCCGGGAAAATGTGGGAAATCTTTCGGTTGCAGATAGAACATGAAAAATAAGATGACAAGTTCCTATAAAATTTTTTCATATAGGCCCTCCCTATGGAAATCGGTTTTTCTTGAATAACTTTTAAATTACTTAATATAATTTAATAAAATTATGTGATGGACACTAGTAAGGACCTCTTAAAATAGTGTACTTGAAACATTTCGCTTTTTTAGTTTACCAGGAGTGGGCTAAGCTTTACAATTTAATGTCTAAATTTTTAACACCCTGTATGATAAAGATTTTAAAATAATAAATCTGGGTAGCTTCAAGCTTAGACCAAAAAAAGCTACTCTTATTTGTTGTCGATAAAATGAACCATTTACGAGAAAAATAATAATAATCAAATTCACGTTTTATTTTTAATAAAAAGGGCCATGATTTCTATTTATTTTTTCCCGACAACAAAGTGCGATACAAAAGTCATTCAAAGAACAGGAAAGTTTTATTTTAAGATGTTTAATCCGAAAAAATACAAAATTAAAAAAACGCAGTGGTGTCTCAGGAGGCACCTTAACGAAATTATTGAAAAACTTCATAAGAGTCCATGTTGAACCCAACATGGGCTCCGTGAAGTCTAATACACTTGCGGGTACGACGAATTAAGGACTGCTGTACCCACCACAATAACCCAGTATTGTTCCTTATCACATCACAATGAAACGTAATTCCCTGTAGAAGTTCCTCCTTAGTGTCGACCAGAGTGGAATACACCAATCGTTTGAGGTGTCCCCACAGGTACAAATCCAGAGGCTATAGGTAGGGAGATCGAGGAGGGCATGCAATAGGTCCTCCTTTACCTATTCAACGGTTTGGATAGGCGTTATTCAGGTGCTCCCGCACACCAACGCTGAAATGAGGTGGTGCGCCATTGTGCATGAAGTAAGTACATGTTTCGACGGGTTTCAATTGGTAAATTGTCTATTAAATCTTGAAAAGCGTTCTGAAGGAACTGCAAATCAAGTTGTCCATTCAATCGTTCCGGCAATACGAATGGTCCAATAAAAAAGTTGCCAATGATTCCTGCCCAGATGTTAATTGATTGGAACTGATGTTGATGATGCGAAACAATAGTGGCATGAGGATTTTCATCAGCCCATACATGTGTGTTGTGTAAATTGGTGATACCATTTTTGGTAAACCTTGCTTCATCCGTGAAAAGAATAGTGCTAATGAAGTTCATATTATTTCGTTGCTGATCCAATAGCCAATTTGAAAACTGCATTTTACGAGGAAAATCTTCAGGAATCAGTTCATGTATTTTTTTTGCAAATGGCATGGATATAACAGCAGTTCTTGAAGCACTCCATGTACTATTGTTTTCGATGTATTAAACTGTGCTGATAATTTTCGACTGCTCGTTGATGGAGTATCTTCTATAGCAACTACTTCCGTACGGTTCTTCTCAGCCCAGCATCAGCACTATTTTTTCCAAAATTTCCTACAAATATGAAAAAAGTCATTACTTTATTAACTGGAATCGCCCACCATTCTATCTTATACGTTGGTAAACTAGTAGAAATCTCTTCTGATTTGGCAGAGCACGATTAGGATATCTGTCGTGATATAAACCTTCTGGCTTATAAAGCACTGCAAGACGTGTATTTCATATTTCGAATTAATTCAAAATTAAATTCACCACGATATGCAAAAATCGGTAAATTAACAATGAAGTAAAGTATCAATGCGTCAGCGATGTCACTTCGTTGTCGAGAAAAAAAAATAGAAATCATTGCCCTTTTTATTAAAAATAAAACGTACATTCGTTTAATATTCCTTTTCTAATAAACGGTTCATTTTATTGACAATAAACAAGAGTACCTATTTTTAGTCTAAGGTTGAAGCTATCCAGATTTATTATCTTAAAGTCTCTATCATACAGGGTGTTAAAAATTTAGGCATTAAGTTGTAAAACTTAGCCCGCCCCTGGTAAACTGAAAAAGCTAAATATGTTTCAAGGACACTATTTTAAGAGGTTTTATTAAATTATATTAAGTACTTTAAAAGTTATTCAAGAAAAACAGATTTCCAGAGGCGTCTTTCTCCCATAAATTCTAAGACTCTGTAACTTAAACTTACAAATTTCTTATAGATATTGAGGTGCCTATAAAGTCACCCATGCTCATCTGAGCTTCTGTAACTAAGATGAACACTGATTTGCTTTTATTAAAAAAATAAATATTTGTCCTTGGACTAACAAATAAAATCTGAAGATAATTGAGATCTGTCAACTTATCTCTATAGGGTTCTTAACTTGCCAATGCGACTTTGTATATTACTTTTAAACGAATATAGAGAGTAAACAAATTAGCTTAACAAAATAGCCAGCAGCATCATAATATAAAGACCGGTTTCTAACTTATTAGTTCCGATCAGTATACCATAGGTGACATAATCGACGGATGTTTTAGGTATCAGGATGTCTATCTATCGGCCTGTATTGAGTGTACGTGAGATATAGTCTATACAATATGCGCGCCATTATTCCATGGCTAGAAATTGGCCTCAATGATTTGGGATCGAGGGGGATTATCCCTCTTTATCCTGCCTCATCTCGTGTAGGCCTGGACAGCCTTCGTAGGTGGGCCCCATCCGTCGTCTACCCCGACCGCAAAAGCGGCCGGTGTAGGCGCTTTGTGGGACCTCCTTTTGTCTTGGCTGGGCCCCGCTGGCTAGGGCCCTTTCTTCTGGCGCTCTTCTTGCTTCGCCGTCTGTGTAAACCCCGGGGGTGATGTCATGTTTATGGTTGGGTAGGGTAGTGCGGCTAAGCAGCTTGGGATGCGCTTTGCTAAGGTGGCCCTTAGTCTAGCCGGGAGGGGAGAGGTAAGGAGGGTATGGGGGGGGGATGTGCGTAAAAATGTGGAACGCTTCACGATTTTGCGTGTCATCCTTGCGCAGGGGCCATGGTAATCTTCTCTGTATCGTTCAATGTCATTGCTACTGTTGAAAGCCACTAAGTATTGGTCTATTGGCATAAAGAGTGATCTACTAATCCATAGGCGCTATTAAAGTATGACTTGTTTCGTCAACGCGCAGAATAGTTGTTCCCACAGTTTCATTAGTTAACAAATTTATTTCGTTTAGTATGAAAGTGAAAGAAAAACCATGCTTTCATAGCACCTACATATTGGTAGGTCACTCTTTGTCATTAGGTACAAAGTAATTCTTTATGCTAGTACATGCTGTCGATTACATCATAATCCATATTTCATGAATTTTAAAAACAATACTTTATTGTAAAACGTATCCAATTAGTCCGTTTTATTCTTGTTTCCCTGTGGTGAGGCCCTGGCATCAAGTTTGAAACACCTTACTTATACACATACGCACATACCTATATTTTCTTTTTCGAATTTTAAACTTTTTCACTGAAAACTGGTCGCAAAATATCTGAAAATATAGCCGACATTTTATGTATTGCTGTTAGAATTAATCTTGATAGATGAAGTAAAACGCATTTCTTTAGTAACGAGTAAATTTCCAGGTATATATTAAAAAAGATTATACTGGTAAAAACAGACACTCTGTGTGGTGGTGCGAAAATAATCTAATTAAATCGCTTACTTTTATGCACCGAGGTCCGTATAATATTAAGAATCCATGAATTATATAGCGGATTCGTCTTAATTCGAGAACACTTAAAATTTGTCTTTCTAATTTGAATTGTGTCACGGACTTTAATTCCGGCGAAAATCAGCAGAGCTGCTGCACACAAAAGCATAATATAAGTGGAACTGTTAAAACGTCTCGAACAAAGTAGCGAATAATAACTATTTGATAATTGCATAAAAGCAATTCGTGCAGTGGAGTGTGGAATAAAACGAAAATTTCGGTTTCAGTAATCAAGTTATTCAGTGTAACGGAGCGGTGTATTTCTGGATATGCAGAAGTTTACGACGCTGCTAGTATTATATTAGGATAATATACCAATCTGGCTGCCAAACAAAACGTCATTATACGTATGCCGTACATTGTAAGCAGTAGTAAAACCCGGAAATACGTATCTCGGCGTTCAGAATCTTACTATCCCAATTTTACGGCTCGGTTTCCACAAACCAGGAAAAAATAAAAATGTACTAGATGCTTATCTGTGTGTGTGTGTGTGTGTGTGTGTGTGTAAGTAAATTGCAAAGTTCGCGGGACAATAATAATAATACTACCAATATATTTCTGTATGCCAGTTGTCAATATTGGTGAAAAACAAAATACTAGGTACCTATTTACAGCGTTTTCTATTCATATATCAACAATTTTTTTTAAAGATATATAGCTCAGTCATTATAGCCATGAAATAGCCTGTTTCGGGAAAAAAATACTATTAGAAGTTTATCTGCGGAATATTCTTCGGAAACCTGTTGAAATGTGTTTTTTTGACTCATGTAAAAAAGCTATTACTCATAGCGAAAAAAAGTTTATACAAAAAAGGTAGGTAATAAATAAACCTATAAAATGAAAGTCCGAATAAAAGTCCGAATAAATTCCGATAATTTGTTTATGCACAAGAGCTCAAAAATGGTCGAAAATTGTCGTTTTTTTCAATTGCTAATAATTAATGCAATTTTCGTCGCAGAAACTTAATTCACGTAATTCAGAATTTTTGAGGTTTTTACACCCTTAATAAGTGGTAAACATTTCAGCTTGAAAGCTTCATTGGTTTGGCGTTGGCGGAATTTTTTATCTAAGAAGATGATATTTTCAATTCATTTTTCCCAAGCTCACAGGTGTTGTAGGGTTTTGATCATTAGTTGTTTTTGTACCTAAATGAGTTGTATTGACATAGGCATTTACTGAGAATTTAGTTTTCAAATTTAATTTGTTTAAAATTGACTTTGGAAAAATGTTAATATTTATTAAATTGTTAAGATAGGTAATTATTATAAAATAAAATAGTAACCTCTTTACTTTAGTTTTCTTCGAATTTAAAAAAAAATCGTTGTAAGTTGATTAGAAGCTGAGATATTTTTTTTATTTATTTAATCGCAGTGACCTTAATTATTAATATTAAGAGCCGAAATTTGGAGAGAGTATACATTAAGAGCTATATTTTCATGTCCTACATTAACATTAAGGTGAATTCAACTATTTAATTTCGAAAAAGAATATAGCGGCGATGCGTTCTATTACTTGGAACGAGTGGGGAAGGCGAGGCTTAGCATGCGCGCTTAACGATGTAATAAATATTAACACATTTTCAGTCATTTTTAAAACAAATTAAATTTGAAAAATTAAATTATCAGTAAATGCATATGTCAATACAACTATTTAGGTACAAAAACAACTAATGATCGAAACCCTACAACACCTGTGAGCTTGGGAAAAATAAATTGAAAATAGCATCTTCTTAGATAACAAATTCCGCCAACGTCAAACCAATGAAGCTTTCGAGCTGAAAGTTTTACCACTTATTATGGGTGCACAAAGTTTAAAAAATCCTGAATTACAAGTGTCTGCGATGAAAATTGCATTAATTATTAGCAATTGAAAAAAGCGGACAATTTTGACTATTTTTGAGCTCTTGCGCATAAACAAATTATTTTTTGTATAAACCTTTTTTTCTCTACGAATAACAGTTTTCTTACGCCAGTCGAAAAACTACTTTTCCATAATTTTGACCAATGTTTTAACAAAGTTTCCCAACTAGTCTCGAGTTGATTTTTTAATATTTTGTTTATAACACGTTTCTGAACAATATTCCGCATACTAATAGTATTGTTTTCCCGAAAAAAAGAAGCTATAATGATTGGCCTAATATAGAGAATATCATTCAGAATGACAAAAAATAAATTTCGTGAGAGTTTGAGCCCTTAATATTAAGAGGTCTGTCATGGCTAGTTTCGATTTTTTATAATAATAATAATAATAATTTATTAACCCAACAGAAGTAATTCCATTTATAGAGCTAAATTACATTGAAATAACTACATAATATAAACATAAAAACTCAATAACATCAGAAGAACAAAAAACAAAAAAAAAGGAGAATGATACAAAAGTTCAGTAAAGTGCAGGAGTTAATTGAATATACTTAACCTAAGATATGTAACTTGAAACAAAGATAGGCATCAATTATTATGATCATGGTTTACTATACTCATACATAACATTTTAACCGAACAATCGTTTATATCGCAAGTGTTACAGATAGAATTAAATGTCTAAATAAAAAGTTGTATGATTCCTCATCTCAGCGCGTGGTACTAGAAAACTTAGTTGCTCTAGCAAATCTGGGCAATCGATTTTATTATGAATAAGATTATAAAGGAATTTTACCGACTGACAACGCCTGCGGGTTTCTAAAGCTTGGAAGTTAAACATATCTAATAATGTATCGTGATCGAAGCCCTGAGCCGGATATATACCAGTAGACTTAAAAGACAAGAATTTCAAGAAACGTCTTTGAACATTTTCAAGGGCATCAGAATGTAATTGGTAATAGGTATTCCAAATCAATGAGCAATACTCAAGCTTCGATCTAACATACCCATAATACAGAATTTCCAAAGCTTTGATATTAGTAAACGAATGATAATTGCGGACTATAAACCCGCTCATTTTCCTGGCATGTGATTGTATTTGATAAATGTGATCAACAAAACTCAAACGGAAATCAAATAAAACTCCTAAATCTTTAATTGTTTCTTTCTGATCCCATTTTTGTGTCAAAACTTCCAAACCATCGAGGTAAAAAAAATGTATCTACATATATTTTTGAAGGAAATTGAATGCCCTACAAAAAAGGTCTGATTGAAAATTTTCGGCAGACGGGCCGTTTCCGTATAATCAAGCCTTGAAAATTGATATGTTAATATAAAACCAAAGCTGGTCTTATGTCACCAGTATATTGTGATTTAAGACTGATTGTGAGCTATCCTAAATTAATGGTAAGTGGCAAAATGACTATTGTTACGTAACTATTAGAATACTAGACCAATGTTACAGGTTGGTCCTACATAACATAAATTAAATAATTGCCCATATCCTTACAATCGCACGAAAACCACAAAATTAATTCGGGCAAGTTACATTGAAGCGACGTTGTTAACATTTGTCATAACATTATTCATAAATAATTTGCATTTTACATTTGTAAATACTTACAATTAGCGATAAACATTTATATTTATTTTTTTTAGGAATCATTAGCAGACCTGATAATCGAATGTTTTGAAAAAATCAAAACCTTTGATATTAGTTGTGGGGTACCGTACACCACGCTATGCGTCGCCGCGGATCTTAACATTGCTACGGATATTCTCTAAATCTTGCTGAGCTGGTGGGGCGGCATATCTGTCTGTTAAAGACCTATATCGACATAGTCGAAGACTTTCACCCAAATCTGTAAAAAGCGCTGCAGGAAATCGCCCAGAGACACAACTTTATTCTGTTCGAAGACAGAAAATTTGCCGATATGGGGAAAACGGTGGAACTGCAGTACAGCAAAGGGCTGTACAAGATCTCTTCATGGGCTAAAATTGTAGCGGCGCATTCCATAACTGGAAAAGGGGTGCTCGATGCAATTAAGGGAAGCCAGGGATCTGATAAACGAGGGGTGTTTCCAGGTTTAATAACAGGTAGGTAATTAAAATTAGTATGCAGGGAGTGGGGGTCAACTTTTTAGGGGTAATAGTATGTTTCTCGGGATAGTAATTTCAAATATATAGGGTGTTTCAGGATTAAGTCGAGAAACTGTGAAGAGATATTCCTCATAATAAAATAAGAAAAAATAAAGTATACATTTTTTTCCAGAGACGCTTCATTTTCGAAATATAGGGCGTTAAAAATTTAAGAAAAAATCGAGTTTTTTAAATAACTTCTAAATGAAGAAGGCTATTTAAGCCAAATTTGGCATGCCATCTTCTTATAACATACCATTTTTTTATAGAAGTAGAAATCCCGCAAGCAACCAGTGGCGGAGTTATGGGGACTCAGACTCATTAAATTATAAAAAAAAATAATACGGCCCTACTTAAAATAAAATATGATGCTGTTTTCAGATAGAACAGTTTGTTATTGACAAAAAGTGTACATTCACTTTTTTTCCTAACTCTTATAGTTTCATGGCAAAATTGATTTTTTGGAAGGTTGCTTCTGGATTCTGTCGATAAACTTTAAAATGAACCTCGACAAAAATTTTCGAGTAGGCTGCTGTCAAGCAATGTTAATTTGACGTTTTAAATGTTATTTTGCGTATTGTTGCATACATTATCCATTAGATAAAGCGTTCAAACTAATAATAATAAGTTTAACAATGCCGTCCATATTTTCGAACAATGAATATGCTGATATGGTCTTTGTAAATGGTTTTTGTGATGGAAATGCCACGGCGGCTTGCCGTGAATATGCAGTAAGATTTCCTCATCGCAGACTACCAGCAAAGGAAACATTTTCAAGGACATTCAGTCGTCTCAGACAAACTGGGTCTTTCGGTATTCCAACTTATGCTGATGGACATTTTGCCCCACTTCAGGACGAAGTAAGATCGAATACTATTTTAAACGATTTCGATGAAAATCCATCCACGAGTGTCAGAAGATCTAGCTATGAGCTAGGTATTTCGTGAAGTTCCATTTGGAGGACTCTTCGGGCTGATGGACGCCATGCGTACCATATTCAGTGTGTGCAACATTTATTGCCTCAGGACATACGATGCAGGTGCGTGTTTTGTGACTGGATATTAAACCAAGCAGAGAATGATGATCAGTTTACGCAAACAGTAATGTGGACAGATGAGGCAACATTTACTCGAAGGGGAATTTTAAACCAAAGGAACAACCATATTTGGTCCTACGAGAACCCACGGGCGGTAAGGGAACATAGTTTTCAGCATGAATTCCAATGTAACGTAAGGTTGGGTGTGTTGGACAATACTATAGTTGGTCCCTACTTCCTTCCGCATCGGTTAAATGCTGGCATGTTTACCGAGTTCCTTGAAAATGGTTTTCAAGATCTGTTAGAAGATGTTCCGCTTATTACTCGAATTAACAGTTGGTTTCAACTAGATGGTTGTCCTGCCCATTTTGGCAGAGGTCATAGGGAGTGGTTAAACATTAATTATCCCAGGAGATGGATGGGTCGTGGAGGACCTGCAGCGTGGCCCGCACGTTCACCGGACTTGACACCGATAGATTATTTCGTTTGGGGTGCTGTTAAACAAAAAGTCTACGAGGTGCCAGTTGATACCCTAGAAGATCTAAGACAGCGAGTAGTTCAAGTGTGTCGAGAATTAACTCCAATTCAGTGTCGATCGGCCACTGCCTCCATAATTAGAAGATGTCGTACTTGTCTACAGTCCGGAGGCGCCCATTTTGAACAAACTATTTTTTAAATCATTTAATTTTTTATTCACTTTTCGCTTTGTCTAGGTATAATATAAATTGGTAATTTTTTGGTTGTTTCAATTTACAAATAAATTTTCATGTATTGTTTGTCATCTTATTTTATTTAAAGGTACATAATACAAGTAAATGAAGTGACTACAAACCGCCTGAGTATTGCAAGGGTTGTTACGTTGTCGCATTACGACATAGTCACATTAGATGTTATGTACTTAAATATTTCTATTGTTTTCATCAACAAATTTTTTTTCTAAAAAAAACACCCTATATCTCAAAAACGAAGCATCTCCTAAATAATTTTGATACTATTGATTAAACCCAAGGGAAGGGGAGGCTTATTTGACTCACACATACTTGAGACTAAGACCAATTTTAATAGGTACTATATTTTTTTAGGTTTTATGAGGAACGTTTTCCTAAAGTTTATCGACAGAATCCAGAAGCGCCTTTCCGAAAAATCAATTTTGCCATGAAACTATAAGAGTTAGGAAAAATATGATTGTACACTTTTTGTCAATAACAAACTGTTCTATCTAAATACAGCATAATTTTTTATTTTCTGTAGGGCCGTATTAATTTTTTTTTAAATTTAATGAGTCTGAGTTCCCATAACTCCGCCACTGGTTGCTTGCGGGACTTCTACTTCTATGGAAAAATGTTATCTTATAAGATGTGTCATGCCAAATTTGGCTTCATTTAGAAGTTATTTAAAAAATTCGAATTTAAAAAAAAATCTTTATCGCCCTATATTTCGAAAATGAAGCGTCTCTGGAAAAAAATTGATACTAGATTTTTTTCTTATTTTTTTATGAGGAATACCTCCTTAAAGTTTGTCGACTTAATCCTGAAACACCCTGTATAAATATTTTTAATAAAATAAATTATATATTGTTTTTTAATCTCCGCTTAATTTCTTGTCTGCATAGCCACTGAGAAGGTCCTCAAATCATTCAATGTTACACCCTGTATGTACACAATAAAACGATTTTTTTTATAGAATTAAATGTTTTCAGGTATTGTATGTCAAAGTCCTCCAGTTTTGGATAACCCCGGATTGTCCAGCTGACCCCTGGGGTTCACTTGGAGGCAAAAGGTGATCATTTAGGCCAGGAATATCACTCTCCGAGCAGTGTGGTGCTTAAAAGGGGTGCGGATGTCGCTGTCATGGGAAGAGGTGTGACGAAAGCTGCAAATCCGGGAGCTACAGCAGAAAAATATAAAAATATTCTGTGGGATGCTTGCAGCAAAAGGGTCAGCCAGAATTGAAATACCTACATACCTATTTTGTTGAATTGTGATATATTTTTAACTGAAATGTGATATACTTTTTTATAATCAGAACTAAATAGTTACTTGTATATACAGGGTGTCCGGTAAGTACCTCCTAATCTCTCGGGAGTGTATAGGGGAGGTCAAAATAAAACTAGTCCTTCCTATAATTTTTTTTCCTAATGTGCCCCCTAACGGAGTTATGGGGGGTCAAAGGGGTACCTAGAAATTAACGTTTAGGGTTATAACTTTGAAACCACCCTGTATATTTTAATAAAATTTTCGTACGTTGTATTACACATGGAGCTCTACGATTTGATGCTAAAATCAACTTTTTGCTATTATCAGGTGTCCAGAAACGGACTGGCCCTATCACAATTTTTCTCAAAATTTTGACAGAAGTAATTTTATCAAACTGAAAATATTATTATTAGATACTCTGAAGGTTTTTCTTTAAAAATGGTACTCTTTATTTATTTCGAAAAAATGAACGGTTTGCGAGATAAATCGGTTTTGAAAAAAATTGGTAACAAATACAACAACAATTAAAATTTATTTTTTTTACATATTATTTCATGCATTTAATTTCTTTAACTTTATCAAGTCCAGAAATCTTTGAACGGGTTGGCTATACTTTATGAGCAAGTAGTGACCAATTAAAAATAACATTTGAAAAATAACTTACTTACAAGACATGCAACAAAGAACATTCAACAATGAACAAAGGTACCTAAATGTTACTTCGGTAGATGTTCAAAATGAGCACCCCGTACTTCAATGCACTTTCTAATCCTACGAATGTTTTCCCGGTGCACTTGAAATAATATTCCGTGATTATTGCGGAGATGGTCACAGTTCTGTGTTAGCCTCAGCAGAAGTTCCTCTCTACTATTTACGGGTGTTGAATAAACGTTATTTTTTAAATGACCCCACAGAAAAAAGTCTAATGGGTTTAGGTCGGGCGACCTAGGTGGCCATAATACAGGTCCGCCTCGACCTATCCATCGATCACCAAAAACATTCGTCAGATGTTGACGTACTAAACGATCAAAGTGGGGTGGTGCACCGTCATGCATGTACCACATTTCAGTTCTTATTTGAAGGGGCACTTCTTCTAACAAAATATTTAGATTTTCCTCTAAAAATTGCAAATAAAGAGCACCATTAAGTCTTTGCTCCAGAATAAATGGACCAATCAAATGATTCCCGATAATGCCAGCCCACACATTCACCATAAACCTTTGTTGGTAGCGAGTTTGAACTAAAGCGTGAGGGTTTTCTTCATCCCAGACATGTAGATTATGCGAATTAATTATGCCGTCTCTTGTAAAACCTGCTTCATCGGTGAACAAAATAGATGTACCAAAATTATGATTCCGAATATGATGCTGTAAAAACCAATTGGCGTATTGAAGTCTTTTTGGATAATCATCTGGAGACATAGCATGTACTTTTTGGATGTGGTACGGGTAAAGCAATTGTTCTTTCAGAGTTTCATGTACAGCCCATTTTGTAACATTGTTTTGCGCCGCAAGCTTCCTTATGCTATTTGAAGGATTATTAGCAACGTCTTCCAATATTTGTTCCTCTACATGAGGGTCTCGTACTCTCCTCGGGGCTCCTGCTCCACCACGGCGTGGCAAAAAGCTTCCTAAATAAAGGATTCGGAAGAAATTAGTTTCACTAACGTTTTTCACTATTTTTTTTTACCTGTTTCTCTTAAACTACGATCAACTCTTTCAAAAGTTTTTGGACTCGGCAAATGTCGACCCGGAAACCTTTCCTCATAAAGTCTTCTTGCCTCCACGGAGTTGCATAATGCTTCCCCATAAATTAGGTGCATATCAGCATATTCTGCACAGGAATATTCTTCCATTTTTAAATGTTATTTCTAACGGCTTAAAACGAATACCACAATAAAATTGAATTTTTATTCTGTCACGCGCCTTTGACAAGTACTTTAAAATCAACAGGGTCTAACAACGAAAACAATAGAAAAGAACTCCATGGAGACAAGAGCAATAATAATTTGTAGATGTATTTTGGTCATAGATGTTGATTTTACAAGAAACGGCATTATTCATTCCCTTAATTCACCACCAGTAAATGTTTATGGTGAATCTGTAGGCTGGCACTAGCGGGAATGATTTTATTGTAAAAAAATAAATTTTAATTGTTGTTGTATTTGTTACCAATTTTTTTCAAAACCGATTTATCTCGCAAACCGTTCATTTTTTCGAAATAAATAAAGAGTACCATTTTTAAAGAAAAACCTTCAGAGTATCTAATAATAATATTTTCAGTTTGATAAAATTACTTCTGTCAAAATTTTGAGAAAAATTGTGATAGGGCCAGTCCGTTTCTGGACACCTGATAATAGCAAAAAGTTGATTTTAGCATCAAATCGTAGAGCTCCATGTGTAATACAACGTATGAAAATTTTATTAAAATATACAGGGTGGTTTCAAAGTTATAACCCTAAACGTTAATTTCTAGGTACCCTTTTGACTCCCCATAACTCCGTTAGGGGGCACATTAGGAAAAAAAATATAGGAAGGACTAGTTTTATTTTGACCTCCCCTATACACTCGCGAGAGATTAGGAGATACTTACCGGACACCCTGTATATATAATAAAAATTTATAAATATGATGCCTATTTGTCACGGACTTGACCTTTCAATAATCATCAATCACCATCATTATCATCAATAACATTTTTCAGGAAAGTTAAAATTTTTCATTAAAAGAGTATAATGAATAAGGCAGAAAAAATTTAAAAAGTAAGGAAAAGATTGGTTGCCTGCGATTCTGATCTGGGTTGATCGTGTTGGAACATCCAGTATTGAAATATTCAAAAAGATATCTGGTTAGTAAATATAAAATTTTTAGTCAAAATATTTCAATAATTAAAGTCAAAAAATGTAAAGAGTGTGACGATAAGTTTGATCCTCCCGTGATCCAATCCCATGTCAATTTTATAAAACACTTTGTATATAAATTTTCAAAAGAGCATTCGGTTAGTAAAATAAAATATTTCAACAAAACTTCATTATAGAAAATTGAAAAAATACTTTGCATATAAAGTTTCAGAAAGACATTTGGTCAAAAAATATCACCATCATCCATAGATTTCAATAAATAAAATAGAAAAAGAAAAATGATACGAAATAATCTGTTAAAATATACTTTTCATCATAAATAAAGTATAAGACAATAAAAAGTATATCAATTTTGTTGCAACATCCCGTACAGTGACTAGTTAGTAAATAGGTATACAACTTTTCATAATAACATATAGTAAAAAAAAAGTAATCGTACACAGCTTCATGGCAGATTGTTAACGTCAAAATATAGTGACTGAGCCAAACGCCTTAATCAATTGTTGACCCTTTTCGCTATACGGGGTGATTTTTATCTATATTTTAAGTATGTATGGACCGATTGTTTTGAAAATTTGTAGTTTTACGTTACGTTACATGTATTTTATCGCGGCGAGAACTTACAAAAAATTCTGTAACACTTTTTACGAGTTTGTAGGTTTCGTATGAAGCCGGACTGTATTCGAAAGTCTGTAATACATTGTTATAGTGATTGCTGTGCTATTTTTCCAGAAGTACATTTAAAACCGTTTTATTTTGAAAATGACTGATGAATGATGAATTATTTTTCAATCGCGAATATTATGATATGCTCATTTCCGGATTTTCCATTATGTCGAGGTATTTGCGAATGGTTGCTTCAGGAACATGCAAGTAATCCTCAATTTATAGCGCAAATACTTGTTACACATGAAGCATGTTTCAGTCGAAATGGTGTACGTAACCCTTAAAATTGCCTAGACGCTTAGACGGCGCTTCATAACTAAATTTTTTGGAAAATCGCTTGCCGGGGTTATTGGAAGACGTGCCATTAAATGTTCGGCAAAATATGTGGTTACTGCATGACGGAGACCCTGTTCACTTTTTTCGGAGAGTGCGCGATTTTCTAAACAGTACTTCCCCCCCTCCCTTTCTCCGGACGTCACCCCTTTAGACTTCTTTTTGTGGGGATTTGTGAAAAGTGGTGTGCATTGTAACTGCGACATCGTATTGCGGAAGCTTGTAATACGATTCGAGCAGACGTGACAATGTTGCAACGCGTGCGAGCGAATTGGATACGTCGCGCTGAAGCTTGTGTGCAAGCAAATGGTGGGTACATCAAACATCTTCTATGAAAATCAGCAGTTCTCAAAAGATGGCTCCTTGAAATGTTGAGGTAAGTCAGATTTTAAAATTATATTTTACTCAATACAAATCCGTGTATTTACCCCATTTTGACAAAACGGACGTGTGGCAAAAATATTTGAAATAAGTACATTAACACCCTGTATGTTTTTAAACTATAACATTCTGTATTTCAAAGAACTTTAGACCCTTAGTTCATTAAGGCCTTTTTGATCTAAAACGACTTAACATAGATTTAAACAATATAGACTTAAAAACTTTGGGTAGACAAGTAAAAAGGAGTATTTTTTATATAAGTTTTCAAAAACACTAAAAATTAATTTCTTCAGTCAGCCATTCTTTGAGTGCTTATTATTTCCATTCCATCTTTTCTAATATTTTAGAAGCTGCTGAAAGCAAATATCTGAATTATAATAACGTTCTACCTTTCTATCGTCGAATATACCTACTAAGTACACTTTACAATAGCAAATAAAGAACCAATTGAAATGTTCAGGGGGCAAATATTGGGAGAGAATTTAATAATCCGTGGAAATAAATGTTACTTTTTAATATTCTTTGTAACAAATAATGAAATTTCCAAACGCCAATGCGTTTACACTTATTTATACTTTCCGCAAACCAATATCGTAAAATCCATTAATGTAAAACAACAGTTACTCCTATACTGTAAAGCACTGCTCGTCAAGTTATATAATTACATTACGGCCTTGTTTAATGCCCCATTAAATGTGAAATACATGTTCCATTCTAAAAATGCAATATCAATATTTCACTAAAATTTGTTTGGCCCATAAATGCTGTTGAACAGTCGTAAAATTTGCATGCATATGGTTCAATAGTTTGCATATATTATTAAGACCACCCGCTTTTTACAGTTTCAATTGCTTATACCCTGAGAAAAAATATTGTGCTCTATATAAAAATTTTTCTGTTTTCTTTCCTTTTCATACTTTGCAAGGAAAATAAATCTGGCTTCTTAACGTGCATTTATTCTAGTTTTACGATGAAATACAAATTTCCTTTTATTTAAACCCGTTAAACTGCTAATTAAAATTTTTAAGTACCCAACTTCATCCAATGGGCTAGGTAGGGTTTTAACATTTTCTCATAGAAACGCACGGTAGATGAAAATTAATATTTCAATGTTGGAAATGTTTAAGGAATCGACAGTGTAACAGTTAGAAATATACAGGGATGGCCAAAAGTACGGAATAAAATTCATATTTTTTGAATGAGTTAATTTTTTTAAAGCGCCGAAATACGTTAACTGATTTTGATTTTTTCCCATCTTTCGATATATAATAATTAATTTTTCTTCAACCCCCTAACCCCCACCTACCCCTACTTTTTTTTTCAAATGGAAACATAAGGCATGAGGGGGCTCGTTGAAAAACTTATAGAAAATCGAATCCAGCCATACAAAAATAAACTCAATGTCGCAAATGCTGAAAATGTCCTCCATTCACTATTTGGCATTCTCCAAGATGTTAGTAAAAGCTGTCCACAGCATTCTGAATGACTTCAGCTGATAAATTATGCATCTCCGGCCTAATCTTGTTCTTTAAATTCTCAATATTATCCGGTCTGTCCTGGTAGACTCTTTGTTTCAAATATCCCCAAAGAAAATAATCCAGGGGTGTTAAGTCAGGGAATTTTGGCGGCCATTCAACTGTACCCCGTCTACCAATCCAGCGATTTGGAAACATTTCATCTAAGTATCTTCGAACATCAATACCAAAATGTGGGGGAGCGCCATCTTGTTGGAACCAAATTCTTTCATTCGGTATATCTGGATCAATTTCATGAGGGAAAATCACAGCTAGAGCAGGTATCAGGTCAAATGTTAGGAAATCCAGGTAGCGTGCGGCAGTAATATTTTCTTCAAAAAAGAATGGGCCCAAGATTCTGTTGTTGATGATACCTGCCCATACATTAACTTTTTGTGGATGCTGCGTATGCGATTCGCATGCCAGTGTGGATTTTCCTAGGGCCAAAAGCGATAGTTGTGCCTGTTAACCACTCCATTTAAAAAAAAAGTACGTCTCGTTGAAAACCATTATTGTCGTCACAACGTCTCATCATTTCCTCACATAATTGTAATCGCCTATCATAATCGTCTTCCAAAAGCTCTTGGATAAGGCATACCTTATAGGGGTGGTATTTCTCTTGTTTCAGAAACATTCGAATTGCAGTTCGAGAAGCATCGTGATTGCGGGCCAATGAAACAGTTGAAGTATGAGGATTTTCAACAAGTTCTAATGCAATGTCTAATTTCTTTTCTTCATTCAAAGCATGTGCCCGTTCAGTTTTGGGCAAAGTCTGTACTGTACCGTGTTCCTCAAATTTGTGAAATATTTTACTTACTGTCCCTTGTGAGATTTGGTTTTCGGGATATTTCGCATTAAATAAATCGCGCACTTCAGTCTGACTTCTTATTTTGTCTCCACATCCAAACAATATCAAGATTTCGATGCGTTGCCTTTCCGACAATACCATTGCAATTCAGTAAATAACTTGATTTTGACACAATAGTAACGTTTCAAACTCCAATTTACAACTAAAGCGAAAAATTAACCAGAAAGCCTGGCAAGTAAGAGGTGCCAAAAAAACGCAAAATAAAAAATATCTTTTTTGCGTTAGCAGCGATAGGTACAGTTTCAAATTCTTTATTTTATTCTGTGCAAATTCATGGAGGATAACACTGAAGATAATTAAATTTTATTTCACTTGTTAAGTAGGTGTTTTATACAACCTTAAAAACCTTGCTATTGAAAAAATAAAACGTTTATTTGGTATGGCTGGATTCGGTTTTCTATAAGTTTTTCAACGAGCCCCCTTATGCCTTATGTTTCCATTTGAAAAAAATAGTAGGGGTAGCAGGGGGTTAGGGGGTTGAAGAAAAATTGATTATTATATAACCGAAAGATGGGAAAAAATCAAAATCAGTTAACGTGTTTCGGCGTTTTAAAAACAATTAACTCATTCAAAAGATATGAATTTTATTCCGTATTTTTGGCCATCCCTGTATGTGTGCACACAAACCTTGTAACAGTGTAATCGGTCATGACCGCTGGGTGCAGGGGCAGTCCGATCATGACGATTATATCGTTGTGCAGGTTGGACCTTTCTGCGCCGAATAGAAGTAGTTTTCCACGATTACTAGGGTGTCAATGGCTATTTTTATAAAGCCCTGACGATGTTCAAATGCGTTATAAGAGAAATCAGCATGAAAACTAGTGAAGGCGCGACATGTCAATATATGGTTTTTAGATTTGCATCAGTGACTTGGTAGAGTATTATTGATACGTTGACAAGGGTGTTAAGTTGGCTTGGTTGGTCTTCAGAGTTAATTTGTTATTCTGAGGTTAGGCGGTAGAAATATGTACAGGGGGTATCATTTATCATTTTCGAGCTACGAGGCTATTCTTAATGTTCGGCAAAATTGACCTAATCATATATCTCTCTATTTTCATTAGATATCGTAAAATGGTTTGAATATTACACACGCACTATTTTTAAATACATGCCACATTATTTTGTACTATTTGTTTATTTCCAACATCAGACGTTTTGCAGTGTTACTCTGGTAGTGAACAAATAAACCGTTCTTTCAGTGTGGCTTCTAATATTTTTAATTACCTGTACATTTCACCTTTTTATACTGTGAAATATTTTTTATGATGTCGTAAAATTCTTTCAAGATGCTTACTGAAAAGTTTACTACTTTATTAAGAAACTTATCGTGAAATTAAGTTTTAATATTTACTGAGGGTGGAAATGAACAGTTTAGAAATAACTGAGTAATTTAATAAAATTTTTCATTTAGGGTGAATATATTTAGGGGTGTAATAAGATATACTGCATTTTAAGTAAATTTTAAGCACCAGGATTTAACTGTCTTTCTTTTTAATGCTAGTGTTCACAATAAGAACTAAAAAATTAAAAGCCAGTTTTGAAAACTTATATTTATATCGTTGATCTCGTAAATGGGAGTAAGTGACAAAAAAGAACTACAAAAATATTCGATATCTGGCACAGTTAGGTACCACAAAAAACATACTTGTGCTGACTTTCCTTAATATTGCCTTCCTGCAAAATTACTGCTAGGTTTACAGTGCTTACACCTCATTCCGACGATACATCTCTTAATAAATATAATGAAAAAAATAGATACTGTAGTATTTTTTGATGACAATCATTGTATTGAATTTAATCATTTAACTCTTCTTGAAAAAAAATCAAGTACTAAAAGTTAAAATTTATCTAAGTTTGATCGACAATCAAATAAATTAACAGTAATCATCTATATATTATGCTAGTAAGCGAATAAATTGATCGATGCGAAGCTTCAGATCACAGGCAAACATGTATATGTTATTGTACAAGTGCTTTTAATTTTTTTCTACAATGGCTTGGCTTTCCTTATGGGTCAATATATTATTATTTTGCTGGTACCTATTATTACCTACAATACCTATATGTTATGGTAAGTTCCATGATAAACGTTTAGTGCAGTGTATATATTCTTATAATGTAAAGAGTGCTGTCATATGAAGGCAAGGTTGTGTCACTTTTTTTTAATAAAATTACATAAAAGAGAACCCGAGGCCTTCAGCCAACCCTGTACCACACTACAGCCCCCTAATATTTCCAATCTCTGATTATATGTATATTACCTACTTAAAGCTCACAATTGAAATAAATAAATAAATAAATATTTTCGATATTTACCGAATGAACTTTAAATTTATGTTGTAAAATCAATATATAGTTTAAAAACATAAAAATTAGAAAACCTACTGTTATTTGTCCAGTTTTATTATATATTGAATTTAATATGTGCACTGGTGTGGAACAAAGGGATGCTTGATAAAATTTAATCTGCATTATATTGTTTTATAAGCCATTTGCATAAAATTTATTTCGAAAATACAAAGCCAACAGTAACCCAAAAATGGATATATTTGAATTCGAATTTGTTTTATTGTTTGAGTAACGGTTCCAATTTTATCTATTATGGGCAGTTATGACTATTGAATAAAAGTTCGCTTAACGGGTTGAGCAGTGCCTTTTATTTTTTTTATATATAAATTATTATCAACGGATTAGTAACTAACCACTTTGTAGCATATGGTTAGTTTGGGGAGAAACATTTTTTTAAATTTGATAGTTGTATTTTATTTAGAAATATTGACAGCGACCTACAAGATAATGTATCAACTTGCCATAAAATATGTTTTTCCCCAAAAACGGTGCACCTTACGAAAAAAATTGAAGAGACCAATTTCATTCAGAACTGATGGCGGATTTCTAAATATCAAAACGGGAAAAAGTCAGTGGCGTACCATTTTCTTTATTAAAAAAAGTGTGGCATTCTCGCACGAACGCCACTGGTGCAAGAAGAAATATTCGGATCGCCCAAGAAAATGCACATTTATCCATCGCGTTTTTCAAATTTCGAGTCAATATCTTTAAAACTCTGAAATAATTAACAAAAATAAATAAAAAATTAAACTTTAAACACTGTATCTCGGAAACGAAGCATATTTCGACCTACGTTTATATGAGCTTTTTTCACAATATAACTTCGACAACCAACCTCTAAAATATTTCGCACTTATTTACATCAGTACTAGGATGTGAAAAATGGTGTTACTTTCGTAAAATGATAATTAGTAATTGATATATGTGGAAATATTGTAAAGTTTATTTAATACTTATTTCAAATTCGAAATATTTTAAAAATGCAGTCATTTACAATTGCCCTATCTTCAACACCGAGCTTTTGACATTATTACAAAATCGGAATTATAGATAAACTGTAACCGATTTGAACATTTTTGAAGATATTTAACTGATTGGGATATGCATTTTGAAATAAAAATAGTTTTAATATATTTATTATAAGGGCTAAAGACTTGGCATTCAAGTAATTGACACGAAAAATTGAGCAATGCTGATCGGGAAGGCTCACGATGCTTGTCCATCTTCTAGCTATTTGAATGTCGCTCGGTGTGCATTCACAGAAACTATACAAATTTAGGTAAAGTTTAGGAAAACATACCATCCCCCGGAAAAGATTTAAAATTGTTTATTTGTCTAAGCAATAAGGTTAGGTATATCAGGGGTCAGAAAACACATGACTGAATTGGCCAATAACCCCGTAACCCCATCACCCTGTGTTTGCGAGGATGCATAACCATGAAACTCTGATGAATTAAGTCTGCACTTTTGTCGTGATTCTATAATCCCTTAACACGGGCATGAGAATTCTAGTAGACCCCTGATCTGGGGCACACAGATTTGTGATGTTATAAATTCACCCGGAGCTTCTTCTCTTTATATCTACACTGAAGAAACACTGCTCTACATAAAAAAATTGGCTAGTCCATGGACCACCGTATGGTATCTAGACTCGCTTGAATCTAAGTCCCTAACATCAATAAACTTTCAGAGGTTTCAAACAGACTTGAGCAATCAGTGAATGAAAAAACATTGAATTCATGATCTCATTGCATTGTAACCCCGTAACCCAATAACCCCGTAATGTCGAAACCCCATAACCTATTATTTGAACGATTTTAATCGCAAAAACTCACGATCACTGACTATACCGTCAAGGAAGTACTACCGCGTTTTTTCAATGTAGGAAAAAAATCAAAGCGACTTTGTATCGCAGATCTGTATACTCCAGATCATGTGTCTATCATGACCCGTGTTAAAGAATAGGGTTGTGCAAAACCGTACTTATCGTATCAACTTCGACGTCACCTATTACATGGGTGTTGCATAATAATGGAAACGAAATATTGACAGATGGTAGAAGGCAGCCCAAAAAAGCAAACGCTTAGGTGGGGAATTCTGAAAGGAAGCCTAGATAGTTGAAGTTAGAAGAGCGCAGAGTGAAAAGTAGGGCGATCGGTGTATGGTGAAAATATATAAGTGGTGAAAGATTTTAAATTGTTTAACCGGTATTAGTTAGCAGATAATTATTCTCTAAGTACTTTGTTGTTAATCGTTCTATGTACTCTTATGATTGTGATGGTTATAGACGTTTAATGATAATAACTTTATGCTCGAGGGCATATATTTTTCTAAGATAAAATTATTACAATCATTATTAACGATTGCTCATTATTTATTACATGTTAAAATATGTATATATATTGTCTTGACTGCCCAGATATTGCAATAACGACTTCTTTGTTTCACATCTAACTGGTTTTTTGTCATGATTACGTTGTTCGAAAAACATAGATATTTCATGATAATAATTCTTTATATGTTTAGGCCTTCATTGTCTTACGCTCAGGGCGTATATTTTTCTAACATAAAATTGTTACAATTATTATTAAAGATTGCTCATTATTTATTACATGTTAAAATATGCATATATTGTCGTGACTGCCCAGATATTGCAATAACAACTCCTTTGTTTCACATTTAACTTGTTTTATCATGATTACGTTGTTCTTTGATTTCTTGTGTTCACTTTATGTCATACGCCTATAAGAGCTTTGTTCAATTTACTAACATTTTCGCCCTTGAGGAGTGAATCTGTAAAAAGAATAATTAAATACAAAAAAAAGAATTGCTAAAACAGTTCTTCCGAAATCTCAACTCAGCTGGATTGCCTCCCGTATGGGACTTCAGTACCTTACCTATTACTATTGTTATTGTTATTGTTATTGTTATTGTTATTGTTATTTTTATTATTATTATTATTATTATTATTATTATTATTATTATTATTATTATTATTATTATTATTATTATTATTATTATTATTATTATTATTATTATTATTATTATTATTATTATTATTATTATTATTATTATTATTATTATTATTATTATTATTATTATTATTATTATTATTATTATTATTATTATTATTATTATTATTATTATTATTATTATTATTATTATTATTATTATTATTATTATTATTATTATTATTATTATTATTATTATTATTATTATTATTATTATTATTATTATTATTATTATTATTATTATTATTATTATTATTATTATTATTATTATTATTATTATTATTATTATTATTATTATTATTATTATTATTATTATTATTATTATTATTATTATTATTATTATTATTATTATTATTATTATTATTATTATTATTATTATTATTATTATTATTATTATTATTATTATTATTATTATTATTATTATTATTATTATTATTATTATTATTATTATTATTATTATTATTATTATTATTATTATTATTATTATTATTATTATTATTATTATTATTATTATTATTATTATTATTATTATTATTATTATTATTATTATTATTATTATTATTATTATTATTATTATTATTTTTTCAGTCTCTCCTCTAAGGAGGTTAATACATATTTACGGCTTCAGCGCAAGTAAATATGTGTTGTAGAAGGTAATAGCGATCTAGTTAATTGCACTTGTCGCTCCCTGAAGGTAATTACAGTCCCCTAAAACTCTTCGAACAATATTGCATGTGTCTAATAGTACTGACTTCTGCATTGGTAAGTATATTCCGTTTTCCAATTTCAATTCTTTAAGACTGTCATGTAATTTTACAGGTATTTCTCCAGTCGATCCTATGATTATTGGAACAATTCTGACCTTGTTCATCCCCCACATGGCTTTGACTTCATCAGCAAGAGGTAAGTATTTATTAATTTTTTCCGCATGTTTTTTGTTTATATTTGCAGCCAGAGGTACAGAGATCTCTACTAAGTATGTAACTTTCTCTGTTTTTAAAGTAACTACGATATCGGGGACATTGTTTTGAATGAATTTATCCGTTTTTATATGTCTGTTCCAGTATATTTTAACTTTCTCATTTTCCAATATAGCGGGAGGTACATATGTATAGTATGGCTGTGTGCAATCCAGGAATCCGTGTTGTGCCGCTAAATTCTTGTGGATTATCTTGGCAACGTTGTTGTGCCTATCTGTGTATTGTTTCTGAGCCAATGTTGTGCAACTATTAATGATATGATCTATGGATTCTTCCTTATCGTTGCATATTCTACATTTGATGTTATTTATGTTTTCCCCCACGATTCTCTTTCGATATGATTTAGTTGCAACCACTTGATCCTGAATCGCCGCCACAAAGCCTTCGGTCTCAACAAATAAGTTTCCTGCACGTATCCATTCCTGAGATGCTGACGTATCTATTTCTACCTTATTTAAAGTCGCTTTATATCTACCGTGTAGTGGTTTAGCTTTCCACTGATTTTGCAGCTGTTCGTTAGAAACTATTTTTGAACATATATTGAGCCTTTCCTGTGACAAATGTAGAGGCGTGTACTTATCATCTAATTGAACAATTGCTGCGTGCAGTACACTTGAGTGCGCTTTCCTGTGAAAGTATTCTCTTAAATTCAGAACCTCCTATTATTATTATTATTATTATTATTGTTATTATTATTATTATTATTATTATTATTTTTATTATTATTATTATTATTATTGTTGTTATTATTGTTGTTGTTCTTCCGAAATCTCAACTCATAGCTGGATTGCCTCCCGTATGGGACTCCAATACTTTACTTATTATTGTTGTTATTATTATTATGGTTGTTATTATTGCCTTCCGGCCCTGCCAGCTAACTAACACCAAACCTCTTCAGTTTTACTTGGAAGTGTGTATGTCTAATTCGAGTGAGGTGACATTTAGTGACACATTAAATAAGTCAGGCCTTATTTATCATTAGCAAGGGATCCTAATTTATGCCTTTGGTTAGCGGTTGTTTTGTATTTATATTTGAGTAGTTAGAGCAACGATCGTGGGTTTCTCTGCCATGCTCTTTCCCCACAGGAGCTCCAGGTGAGCCTGGCGCTCTCATTTTATGTTAAATGGTTGTTAATGTTTTTGTTGTTCATTCTATTTGTCACATGTTTAATTTGAAGACTGTTGTACGTAAATAATAAAGTTAGGTGTATTTACTCTGCTTTTGTTTTATAACATTAAACCATACTTCCCCTCCTTAAAGTTAGTAGCCAGCGCCTTCCGGTCAATTAAAAACAGATGTATACAACGTAGGGATTCATTATGACGATCACATATTTTTGGCCACAACTACGTTTATATTATTTTTTTCGATCGAACTCGGGGTTGTTATACTACAGGGTTTTATCACTTTTTTCAAAAATGATATAGAATGCTTCTAGAGCTCAATTATGATAAGACCATATATATTTTTCAACTATTTTTCATCTATTTTGGACGTAATTTAATCTCCAAATTAAAGCCTTAAAATTTGCAGCGAAAACATATTTGCGTGGTGTATTATAAGTTGCATAACTCGTGACGTAACAAAGTAGTATTGTCAATGTCAACGCACGCGCGAGATCTCTTTTATATTTTGTGGTGCAACAACTAAATTTTTTAAGTGGTGTTTTGTACCATCTTGTACAAATACTTCAATAAATAATCCAAATAAACATTTTATAACTGTACCGACGGACTATTCTAGAAAGTTGAAGTGGTTTAAAGCAATTAGAAAAGATATGCCTAAATCACGAAGTAGTTTGTTATGTTGTGAAGATCACTTTAATGTAAGTAGGTAATTTCATAATAATTTTTACAAGATGGTTAAAGCTCTTGTTATATTTTAGTTAGAAGAAGACATGGAAAACTAGTCAAACTAATAGGTTGAAAAATCAAACTAAAACAAGATGTGGGTCCACATATTTAAGATCAACAAAGTGGAAAGAGAGCTACAAGTACCCCTGAGGATTCTGCATTTATAAAGCGGAAGACAAGATATAGTAAAAGATATTTTAGAGTCAACGACAGTATTAACACCTATGCAAGATGATGAACCTCAAGCAAGCACTGACTTTAGATTTGGAAGTGCTATAGGAAACACTGGTGTTGTGTAATTAGCACTGTTCTTCTCAACATGTATGTGGAATAATCTTCGTTTGCGAAAAGTGTTATTGAGTTGCAAATGTTATTAGTACAAATGCAAAAATATTTGTAATACTACGATTATTCGTAAAAATACTGGCGTTGCTAAGATTATTCGCAAACTACAATCACTAGCAAACACAGTTATCTAACAATATGGACTGAGGTAAAAGAATCAGAAATAAGCTTTTTATAAGCTTATGAGTTCCATTAAAAGGATTTGTGTTATAAATGTTTGCCTACCTTCACGGTACCAGAGTTATTTAAAAGGTTCTGTCACTCTAGAAGATACAAAATTTTTAGTAGGTATTTCTTAAGATAATTTAGGAATCTGAGAGCCAAATTTTTAAAACATCAATGCATTGACCAGAAAATTCACAGCTTACTATAACTGAATCAATAATATGTCCTATTAACAAAAAAATACGACAGGGGCCAGAGTATAAAAAATGTCTTTTTTTATAAAAATATAACATGTGGGATTACGTTTTCTTCACAAACAAATTCCGAAAAGATATTTTAATATGGTAGTTGCACTTTAGACATCAATTTAGTATGTGCATGCAGCAAGTGTTTTAGAATTCTAAATAAAATCTACTCAAATGCAGCTGAAAATAGAGCAAATCACGCCCAGACTTGCATTTCCTCCCACATACGCCATGTAAATATCTCCATGGATTTTATATAACTAAACAGCATTTAAATGCAGCGATATGCAAAATTAATATGTCTGTTCTGTGTCACATCAAAATATTAAAACGTAATTAAAGCACGAACAACATTTATATGTCTAGCTAAGGGCCGTATTATTCTTGTCACAGACTGTACGTTTTCCATATCCCTGTCGACGGATAGGATAAACTCGACTTCGGGCCGTGTTATACTTCGCCATTGCCAGGACGTAAGTACGGCATTCTCGGAATATATAAACAAAATTTTTTATGTCTTGGCAGCAAAAAAATACGATGATGAGGAGCGAAAGGTCATGTGAAAATGCGAAAGAGACAGGGAAAGAGTCGGGAGTTGTGATTCCACGTTACGGTTCATTTAGATTCCTCACGAAATTACTTTGATTTGTTGGGATATTACAAAAACATATTTTTGCTTCTTCCTTATTGTGATTTAATGGTTTTAGGGAATCAGCAATAACCTAAATTTAAGCAATATGGAAAATGATACAAATACACGGGGTCTCAAAACAAAACAATAAAGAATAATTAAAATATTCATGTTAATTTTTTTTCTTGACATCTTCGAGGGAGCTCTAGAAAAGGGATCCTAAGAACAGGTGATGGAAGCTGTATTTTTGCAGCGAAATGTATTCATTTCCGTTAAATATATATAATCGGAATACCCTTTTACCACATTGTGGTGTAGGTAGTAATTTCAGTTAACTATACACAAATTTCCTCCATGCATGCCTGTTTCTTGCCAATTCCTTTGCTTCTGTCCATTTCATTCCTCTTTTCTTTAATATTTCTCCAATTACTTGATCCCATGTTGTTCTCGATCGCCCTCTTCCTCAGCTCAGCTGTCTTTTTTATATAATATGGACTGTATTTTCAAATCCTCTCTTACCTTTACATTTCATTTCTATTGCTTGTATCTTGCTTTTTTGTCTTTTCGATAGAACCCATGATTCGCAGCCAAATGTCAGGATTGGACGATATATTGATTTAAAAACATTTAATTTTGTTTTCTGCGATATTTCTTTTTTTCCTATAAACTTCGTACTCATTGTATAATATAATTTTATTGTCTTATCTATTCGCCTATTTATTTCCGCATCTTGTTTTCCGTTATTTTCCACCTTTACTCCTAAGTACTGAAAGACATCAACTTGCTGTATATTTTCACTTGCTACTTTTATATTCACGTTTTCTTGTTCATTTCCTATCACCATCACTCTCGTTATCTTTTTATTCATTTTCATTCCATTCTCTTCAAGTACCAAGTTCCATATATTTAAATTGTGCTCTAAATCTTTCTTAGTTCCCGCCATGATTACCACATCATTAGCAAATGCTCCCTCTGAAATGTCTATCCTTTGTAAGTTCCTATATCCAACGTTTAACTTTTTTATTTCTAGTGCACATTTTTTTTATTATCTCATCCATAAATAGTATGAAAAGCGTCGGGCTTAAACCCCCTCCCTGTCTTAGACCTTCTTTTGTCGTAAAAGCATCTGACTTCATGTTACTTCTTATCACAAAATTGATATTGTTCTTATATATATTCTGTATTATTCTTATTGTCTTTTCATTTACTCCTCTTTTATTTAAACTTTCCCATACTTTTTCCCGAGGTACCTTATCGAAAGCCTTTTCTAAATCAATAAATGCCAGAAATATTTTATTTTGTTTCATGTTGGTTTTCTCTATTATTTGCTTGATAGTGAATATGTGATCTTGTGTACTTCTTCCTTTTCTGAATCCACTTTGTGATTCCTCTAATGTCTTCTCTATTATTGGTTTTATTTTTCTATTAATTATTTTTTCGTATATTTTCATAGCTGTGCTCAACAATATTATTCCTCTATACTACATTCTTTAATATCTCCCTTTTTATGTATTGGTACTATTAATGAAATTTGCCAATCCTTTGGTGTCTGTTCATATCTCCAGGCTTTATTATATATTTTGTGTAATATATCCAGACCCTTTTCTCCTAAGTGTTTTATCATTTCTACAGTTATTTTATCTTCCCCTGGTGCTTTACCATTCTTCAGATCTTTAATGGTCTCTTTTAGTTCTTCTACCGTTATTACTTCTTCATTTTCTTCTAGGTCTCTTAATTCGCTTTGTACATTTGTCTCCATATTTTCTGATGCCTTTAGCAATTCCTCAAAGTACTCTCTCCATCGTGCCATTATTTACTTTTCATCTGTTAACGTGTCGCCGTTTTTACTTCTGACATGTAATGTACTATATGTTTCTGTTGATCTTAATGATTTAAGCACTGTATAAAACAGTTTTTGATTATTTTTACTGTTTTCCTCCATTTTATTTCCGAATTCTTCCCAAGCCTTTTTCTTTGATTCTAATACCAAATCTTTTACTCGTTTTCTTTCCTGTTTATATATCTCATAAGTATTTGCTGTTCTTTTTGATAGGTAATTTCTCCATGCCTTTTTTTTCCTCATTACATGTTCTTTAATTTTTTCTGTCCACCATACCGTTTGTTTCTTCCTGTTATCCTTTTTGCATGTTCCACACTCTTCTTTTGCCGTTTCGATAACTATATCTTTAAATTTGTTCCATATCTCCTCAATATTACCGTTCAGTATTTCAATATCTTTCTCTATTCTTTGCTCTATTGCCCCCTCAAACTTTTCAGCTATGTTCTTTTCTGCTAGCCTATAGGATTTTATTATTTCAAATTCCTTATTTTTAACATTTTGTGTTTTCTCATTATTTTGATGTTTTATTATTTTCTTTATTTTTGTTACTAACAGATAATGATCACTATATATTTCCGGCCCTCTTTGTACTTTTACATCTACAATCCTTCTCATATTACTTCTCTGTACCAATATATAATCTATAATAGATTTTTCCCCTCTACTACGTTTTTCTCTGGTATATTTATGTATATCCTTATGTTTAAAATATGTGTTAGTAATTACAAGATTATGCATTAAACAGAAATCCAACAATCTTATACCGTTATTATTTCTTACATTTTCCCCCTGTTCTCCTACAATTGTTCTGTATATGTGATCTCCTTTCCCTACTCTGCTATTAAAGTCGCCGGCAATATATATTTCACCCTTTGCTTCTTCTGTTACTTTTGTTAATTTCTCCCAAAATTGATCCTTACATTCAGCTCTGTCGTCTTCATTTGGACCATAAACCACTATAACCGTTTTTTGATGGCTTCCCTCGTCTTTCAAACTGAACCTCTAATATTCTTTCCGACCATGCTTTCCAATTATTAATTTGTTGTACCATCTTCTTATGTATAATGCATCCTACCCCTGCAGCTGCTCTTTTTTCTTTCTGTACTCCGCTAAATACTAGTACATGTCCATTTTCTAATTCAGTAATCCCTACGTTCTTCTTCTTAGTTTCTGTTATCGCTAAAATCTCTAAATCCGCGTGTTCAAATTCTTCCACTATTTTTTTTTCCTTACCATGTATACTCCTAATATTCCATGTTCCAATTTTCCAAATTCCATTTTTTTTATTCTGTTTATTACTTTTATCCCCAGGATTTGCATCAGTTCGTGTACCTTTTTCTCGCCTAGCCTTCACCGTTAAAAAAATATTTTTGCGTGGAAACGGTCACGTCATACGCGTCGCTATTTAAACTGTGTTGAATGTTTCCACTGACACCAATTCGAATTGTTCAGTTACCTTGTTATTGGTTGTCTAAAAAGCGGATATTTCAATATATGAGTTTACTTTAAACTCATCTCCCATACAATACGAATATGGGTTTAGTTTGCAGTAACTAATTCAATTGCATAATGGTCCAGTTCTTCCAGTTTTAAAAATATGTAGAAGATAAATATTTTGAAATGTAATGTTACTTATTTCTAATATTACTATTTTTCCAGTTTGCAGAGAGGAATGGAAGCGGAAGGATAACTAGGAAAAAACAAACATTTGATGACATTGAGTTTTAACACAATGAATACGGTTTATCGTCGCAAAAAAATATGCAATGCACTACTCTGAACAAGAGTCTTTGTTCACACATCTAGAATATTACGTCTTTACCCTGTTTTCATTGAAAACCAACGAATTTGTTATTATAATAAATACAGACATTGATAGCTAGGTAATTTATGTGTCTTAGCAATAATCTCTGGAAAACCTTTCATTTTCGGGATTCAAATTGTTAATAAAAACTTTTTATCAAGTTATGAAAACAGTTGAGAGAAGTATTTTGTCTTTCATAAATAAATGCTTTTCTGAAATCCATTTATTTATTTATTTTAGACAAGGATGAAACAGGTTACAGGAAAGCCAATTATACAGGGTGGAGCCGAACACCCAGTCAATTTTAACACAAAATTCTAATTGAATCAGTAGGAAACAACCGCTAACAACTGTGATCTATGATTATGACATGACGAAGTGGGCTCCAAAATGGCGGACGAGTCTGCTGTCTTTTCTGCTAGTTCTTCCAAAGAACACAAGACATACTGACCTAACAACAGATTTGCTTAATTGTAGAAGTCACGTGGAACATCAATCAATTAGAGAAGCGCTTCACGCATGTAGCAAGTCCGAAGCATTCTGGCAGTGCGCTTGCACAAAATGCACAATGTGGGCACATTTATGGCTAATTTTCTTAATTAATTCTCTCGAAATAAAAACATTTAGACCATCGGTTGATTAATAAAAGTTTCCATGCCCTATATAACCGTTTTCAAGGAACGCACTTATTTTAGAAACACTCTGTATACAGGGTGTTCTATATAAAACTTTCCACCTGAACATTTCGTTTAATATGAAATTATGAAAAAATTTCAAAAACGTCGATTTTTTTTTGAGGGGTACATCGACTTACATCATTACTTATTTTGCAGCTGCCACCCCTTCGTAGATCGAGGTATCAACTTTGAAATCTCAAATGGCACTACAGGGCGATACATGATTTGAAAGCTCTTTTGATACTAACTTTGAATCCGCAAAAAAATAAAAAATTTATTATGCGTATTCAAGAAAATAAAATTGAAATTAAATTTTTACATTTAAAATTGTTTCTAATAGATGCTCAAATTGCGCACCCAGTTGTTCTTGGCAAATATGGGCCTGTCTACGAAACATCTCCTTATACATTTGCAAAAACCTCTGGAGTTAAATTCCGACATTCGTTTACAATACGTGGTCTTAAATCTTCAAGATTTTCGGGTTGACTTGCAAAAACCACTGATTTGAGATGCCCAGAGAAAAAAGTCGTTTGGACTCAAATCGAGAGATCGAGCTGGCTATTCTATAGCCCCACGCCTATCTATCCATCGTCCTGGAAAATTCTGATCCAAATAAGCCCGAACTCGTCACTCAAAATGGGGTGGTGCTACGTCTTGTTGGAACGTCACAAGATTTTCATCCAGCTGACCATCATTCTCCAGAATCTTCCAAGAAACGTAAATAGCTGGCTCCAGTCAAAGTGCCATCTAAAAAAAATGGACCAACTATGTGATTACCCAATATTCCTGCCCAGACGTTCAATTTTTCTCTATACTGAGTGTGCAATTCCTTAACACAGTGAGGGTTTTCACCCGACCAATAACGAATATTATGCCTATTCACTGTACCATTGAGAAAAAATGTACACTCATCACTGAAGCAGATATTGTAAAGTATATTTAAATTTTCTGTAATTATGTTAGACATGATATCTCAAAATTTTATTCTTCAATCCGGATCATCTCGTTCAAACAATGCACAAATTGTATTTTGTACGGATGCCATTTATGTTCTTGCAAAATCCGATGAACGTTCGAATTAGGGATCCCTATAGTACACTCTAACGACCACACGGATTGGTGTGGATTCATTGTCGGTTCGCCCAAAATTCCTACTTCCATTAATTTGTTATGAGGATTGGTTTTCTTAAGATTTGCTACGGACGCGGTTTCCCGAAATTTCTTAACAATCTGGCTCACGTACGTATGACTTGTTTTCCATAAAGAAAACTTTTTCAGCTAACGAATAAACCATAATGAAAAATTAATAAATGTAAAAGTTACACTTTGATATAAGCCGAGACAGGACGTTTAAATAGTCCCTTTACAAATCCGTGCCCAAATGTCCTTCATGCATGATGGTGTTCCTCCCCATGTTTCTCGTGCAGTTTGTGAATTTTTACATACCAACATTCCGGAAAGGTGGATAGGACGAAATGGCACTGTATGTTGGCCAGTACAAAGCGCAGATATGAACCCTCTGGACTTTTTTGTTTGGTAGTGTATGAAACAAAATATGTACCGAAACACCTTGTATTTCTGAATAGAAAATATGAATGTATACATTATTTCAATTAACAATACAGTGTGTGGCGTGTATAATCTATAAAAATACGAAAAAGTTCTACTTTCGCGTTTTTTTTTTTTCGTAAATTAAAGTTCAATTATGGAATATTTTTCCTGGAACGGTCCTGTCCGTGTGCTGTAGTTACCTGCTGTAGACCAGCCGCGTAAACAAATCGTCGTTGAAAGATACTTCTCAATTTTTGAGAAATTTTTCAATGCAAAAGTACAAACTAAGAAAAATAGACATTTAAAAAAAACTGATATTATCTTGTTATAATAATTATTAATAGTAATTACTATCTTAAATACACTGTTGTTACTGTAAGAGTTCGGAAACAAAACTACATAAGTAAGCATCTGTAGTTGCCAACTGCGTGCACTAAACGAAGTCAATTAAAATATGGAACAAAATGAAATAAAACTTACCATTTCTAGAGAAAATATTGAAATTGATCCCTATTAGTGCGGATACAGGCATGGCACCGACGCATCCAATTTTGGGGAATATTTTCCCAAATTCCAAGAATTCCCCTAATTGTGTCAGCAGCTTCAGGTATACGGTTTCGCAATTCTTCCACCGTAGCAATTGGGGTATTGTAAACCAATGACTTCAAGTGACTCCATTATTAATAGTCCCTATATAAGAAATAGCGTGCCATCAGTTTTTTGTCCCGGTTTTTGTAGTAAAGAAAAATTGTTGGATCAATTATTTTATTGTCTAAAGCAAATTAGTGGACAAATCTTTAAGTGAAGTTAATTATTTTTCTAGATTCTTACTTTAAACTGTTTTCTTTTTGTAAATGAGTATGTTTTAATAAGTGCCAATAAACATACTAAAATTGCCCGTCAATACAGTAACCGTTAGTTAATATACGCGGTGAGCACATGTTTTCGTACTATTTTCTTCTTATTTGTGGCACTGTGTTCTAAACATTAATTTAGTTATGATATTTCTAACCACTTCCTAGCAGGGGGTCTCCTTCTACATTCATTCATAGATACTGTATACTTTATATGTAATATTCATTTTATTTAGGTTCCATTTTCCTTATTTCAAAACTTCTTTACATTATAATAGTCCTTTTGGCAGATGGGTTATTTGAATTACTATGCACTTATTGTATATTCATTTGTGTAATCTAATTCAGATACGTTTTTATGTGGTATGGCATGGTTTCATTCAATTTCTTTTCTATATTGCAGCTTTGCAACTGAACTTTCAGTTCTGATATTAGGTTCCATTTTCAGTTACACTAACTTGATAGTAATACATTACTATCAAATTAGACGAAACAGGACCAAAGGGAGCACGTAAATCCATGAATGGGGAAATTTAACATATCGACTGAGGACTGGAAACTCGACACTGAGATGTGGATTTAACGATAATACGGTTTAATAGTAATATTTAATCAACCCTATAATTGAACCGCTATTCAACAGAATATGCTAAAAGTAAATTACCAAATGGTTTTCAACATAATCACTAGAGTTTACATTTTTATATTTAATCCTAATATTAAATGGGACTCCTAAACTAAATATGGAGTCGATAACAGTAAACATAAATTTACCAGATTGATTAAAATAAGTCAAAATCATTTTTCTTGTCGATACACCTAAGAAATAGCTGATAGGGGTTGCCTACCCTGGATCTCGAAACAACCTGCATATATATTTGCAAAATGTTTTTAAAATTTTCCTTCAAATTTTAATTTTTCATACAAGTTACAGACGTTTGAAAAATATAATTTTAGTATCAAATTAAAATTTGAATAGTTTAACTACAAAGAACATTTTAGTTTGACATAAAAAACAAACAGTTGCTTCTTGATTATGCAAAGTGAAACACTAGAATACTGTAGTTTGGAAAACTTTTATTGACAAAACAGTAGAGTACAATCAGACGCTGTGAATTGAAGGCTTCACTACTTTAGAGTAAATACTTACTGTAACGACACCAACTTTGTTACATATGCAATGACGAACCATGTTTTGTCTGATCCCCTGTAAGGTTCCACGCTCTTCTCTGATGGTATCAAACTCTGTAAAGGTGCGCTCAATAAGCTCAGGTACTATTCCTACTTGTGTTGAGACATAAATTACTTAACCCCAGAGGAAGAAGTCAAGAGGGGTGAGGCCAAGGGCCTTCCAATTACTATCTGCCTGAAGATGTCTGTAAGATAGCTCTACGATCAAAGTGTGCTGGAGCACCGTCATGCTGAAACCAAAAACTAGCACGTAATTGCAAGGCAACGTCTTCTAGACATTCAGGCAAGGCATTCATTTTCATGAAGGTTCAAATACACGTTGACGAAGGAACCGCTGTGAGAATTGTTGCCGTGGTTCAAAATCAAGCTGTCCCATACTTTGAACTGGGTGATCGTGGAATGGATGTAGGTGTTCACCATGCACAACCCGCCAGACCCTCACGCGACCTACGTGTATTGCGTGGGCAATTGCACCTGTGCTTGTCTTTGGATTGTCAGCTACATGTTCTATAATGTCTTCTTCAAACACAGGGGTTTGTGTCCTCCTTGCATCTGCCTTGTCGTCTGTTTGGGCACCTTCGTGCACACAATCGACGAGCACTGGTATTTCGGCGAGCTTCACCACAACACAAATGCATACCAGCAAGTTCTACAAATGTGTAATTATACCCTCCATGAAGTCAGAACTAAAGCACGATGAGCAGTCAACTGTACATTGACTTAATTGACTAGCTGTGTGTTTAGAGCACAGCGCCAGTGGATGGAAGAGGTGAACTGAAGGACAACAAGCCTGTACACAGGTTCAGGTAGATTACTGTACTTCCATCCGCAGCAATAACATAACGTCAATAGATAGAAAGGTAGCTATCCAAGTACTAAGAGGTCAAGTCGAGAGGCACACCTGCTTCTGCTGTAAAAACTTTATTTCACACTTTCTGTTTATAAGTTTCTTATTACAAAGTGTTCTGAATTTCATCCTCTACAATCTCTCAAATTTCTAAAACGCTATTCTGTAACACCTCGTATAAACCTGAACATCTTTACTATCTCACGCAACTGGTCCCGTTAAAAACCCTTCAAAACGCACATTGTTTTTATACCCAGCCTATCTAAGCAATAAAAATAGCTGGCTGAAGTAATATTATCCTACAAATGGGTTTTTTGAAAATAATAAATTATGGTTCGTACAGTTATAAAAAAATTCTTATTATTAGTTTTATTTCTTTCTTTTACAATGTCCATTAGTTACCTGCGTACCTCTTTTGAACTTTACGCTGTGGGTAGAAAATAATAGAAAAAAGCACTGTGTAAAAATAAGTGAGCTGGAATACGCAGTACAATAAAAGTAGAAGTCGACTGCATGGTTACATTTAAAAGCAAGTGCCTACTTGATCTTTGTATTTTCCGCCATGCTCTACTTCAACCATATTACTTTTTCCGATATTACGTTCGCAAATATCTTGCTTTGAACTTATGTACCTTATGACATTCTACAATTTGCCGAATGTGATATTTTCTTTATGTCATGTTTTGTAGCGTGCCTTTTTCTTACAATATTAGATGGTAAATAAGGCCTACATGAAATATATTCGTACGAATGCTGGAGAACAAAGGATATTACGCATCGCCACGTTTTTGCTATATTATATCAGTTGCACTTTACTAGAGTCAATAATGTTAAAGGTTACTGGAGCAAAAGAAGAATTATTTAAATAATTTTAAGTTTACACAACTCGCAAATAGCAGCTTTTAGTAGTAATTCTTAAGGCCACTTAGAATGAAATAAACTTAATATACACAGAGGGCATACATTTTAACATATATATTATTGCAAAAAAAATTGGATGTCGAAAGTACCATTGTTAGAAAAAGAGGAATGTTAGGAAATTATTATTTTTATGCAAAATGAATTAAATATTCTATATGTATTGTCTAAAGTTATTTATTTGTGGCATAGTTTTCGGTTTTTTTTCTGTATTTTTTGGGTTTTGTATTTTGATAACTGTGAAAAAAAAAAACAAAATTAATGCTACTGGCAAAAGGATCAAGTCAAGGGTTATTTTTATGAAAATAGTCATACTTACCTCATACTGAAAAAGCAGACAAATATACAATACAAAAAACATCACTGCATATACATTAGAAAATCTATTTGATTTTGTTTTCTCAGCCTATAATGACTTTTCTTTTTTATTGACAGTTTAAATTTGTTTGATTTTGCCGTTTTCCATAGTTAAAGATATCATATACGACGTCTGTTCAGAAAATAACTGAACTTTTTGAAATGCCACGTTTTAACTTTTGAAATAAGCTTAAGGAGATGATGCTCTGGGTCGTCGCAATATTACGAATGATTTTCACAATTTAAAAGTGGTCGTCAGTCAATTGAAGATGATCCTCGACCAGGAAGGCCTTCGACACGTTCAGAGAGTCAAAGATCTGGTGCATGCAAATCGTTGATTGACTGTCGATGAATGGCGATGAAACAGTCATTCAAAGAATGATAACGGGGGAAGCAAGCTGGGTTTACGGCTATGAGATTCAGAGAAAAGTTCAATGACCACAATAGATTGGTAGAGGATCTCAATGGTCCAAGAAAGCACGTCAGTGTCGATTCAATGCCATAGTGATCACTGTTCTATCAAGTCGTTTTACGGTTACGTGAAAAAAATCCGGAAAAATAGACCAGAATTGTGCCGCCCACATACTCAGCTTTGTCACTTCGACAGTTTTGTGCCAAAAATCAAACTACAGTCTTCCCTCACTCTCCTTACTCGCCAGACCTGGCTCCTTGTGATATTTTCCTATTTCCGAAATTAAAATCAGTACTGGACAACGTTTTTAGACTATTACTGCCAGCAAAGCAAATTCGTCGCAGACTTTAAAGGCCATTTCAAGTGAAGCTATCCAGGACTACTTCGCGAAATAGAAGCACCTCTGGGAAAAGTGTGTGAATAGAGGAGGGGAGTACTTTGAAGGTGACAAGGACTAATAATGTATAAAATTAATAATGTTTAAAAAATAATGTTCTGTTATTTTCTGAACAGACCTCGTATTATCCTATCATCGTCTTTTAGGATACGTAGCCAAGAAGAAATCAAAAATAAAATATAATTAAAAGAAACTAAGACTATTTTGTTGAACGGTTAAGAATGCGTTCCAAATTATTCTGGGAACTTGAATCCTTGCACGTGAAATTAGTGTTTCAAATACTAGTGTGTTGTGTGTGTTACGGAAGCAGTTAGCACGATCATGTACAACATATGCAGGAATTGACTGCAAATGATTTTCAGATATCGATTGATATCGGTATTAGGTGTATTTGCCATTTTTTTGCGACTACTGTTATGAAGTTTTACAAATGCAATCTCATACGTCGAAGACTATTCGATTTATCGAAATTAGACAGCAGATATTTTCTTAATAGTCTACAGATCAATGTTTAAAAAAACGGCTTAATAATAAAAAAGTTGGAAACAGTGGCAGTCTTCTTTTAAAATTGCCAATTATCTGTGACATGATATGAATAACACATAAATTAATGTTCAGTTGCCCTAACTCCGAGATTAAAACAAGAAAAAGATATCTCGAATGACTTATTGTTCTGTAAAGCTTTCGAACTATAAAAATAAAATTTCGAAATGTAAAACCATACTATAATATTAAAGAAGTAGTACATAAAAAGAAAAAATGAGTATATGAGTAAACGTGACTTGTAAGTGGATATAGGAAAAAAATAAAAAGAAACAAAACAATGAATTTGAAGAAATTTCTTAGCAAAAGTAATGCGAATTATACAAGAAAGTGAATATCGAAAGAGCAAAAAGTAAATAGTAAAATCAAGCTACTATCGTGGTTCTTTCTAGGTCACACTGTATATACACAAAAACCTCAGGTATACAGGGTGAGCCACCAGTAACGCCTCAGTGGCTAGGGACCAAACTGAAAATGCTATAGAAACCTGTTTAGGCGGCTACATTTTAGAAATATTTTGAAATATACAGGGTGTCCAGGAAAAGCGTACCATATCAAAGTTATGTATTTTTAAATGGAAAACTTGTATTTTACTGAATTTTTAAAGCACCGTAAAAATATAAGTGAACTTTATTAAAGGTTCTGCATACCTAGGACTTACACTTTGTGAGATATTTCAATTTTAGTGAAAATGCAGGCTTAGCGTAGAAATTTAATATTAGAAATAAAAAAATAATTTTAAGGAAGCAGCTTTGGAGAGTGTATTTTAGATCCTTGAAGTTATAAATTATTATATTTGTCGTCACTTAGTATTGTACGGGGTGTTCAAAAAACTGGTGAATACTTCTTTCAACTTTAAACAGCAATAACTTGGTTATTTTAAATGGGACAATCAGTACATTTTTACTTTGGAAGTTAGGAAGTTTAAAATTCTTTTAAACTGTGTATAGGTTCCCTATACCTATCTCTAACGGTATTGGAGATATTTGTGCCGTTTCGTTTTTTATCCAATTTTTTTGTAAGATGTATCCACGTGTCTTTATCGAGGTCTTTTGAATTAGTTTGGGTTCTTCTTAATGACGTCTCTTTAAATATAAGGAGCAAATTTTTCATATTCAGTGAGAAATTATTTAAATCGAAAATTTAGTAATAAATGGATAAGTAAGAATGGTTCATGTCAGTGGCCACCTAGGTATCCAGACCTTACCGTAATGGACTTCTTTGTTTCGGGCTATATACAAATCTTGTACACAGTGTTCAACTTACTACTTACGATGATATGAAGGAAAGCATTAGATATGCACTTGCCACAATCACCCTAGATATTCTAAGGAATATGAGAATATCATTTGAAGATAGAATGAGATGCTGTATTCAAGAGAATTCGAACATAAATTAAAATTTTACTTTTTTTCTTCTAAAAGTAAAATTTTCTTTAATAAATATTTTTCATGTTCATAAATAATTCAGTTACTTACTACAAACATATTTATACAAAATTAATAACTTTTTATAATTATTCTGCTTATAGATAGGTATAGGGAACCTATACACAGTTTGAAATAGTTTTAAATTTCCTAACTTCCAAAGTAAAAATATACTGGGTGTCCCATTTAAAATAACCAAGTTATTGCTGTTTAAAGTTGAAAGAAGTATTCACCAGTTGTTTGAACACCCTGTACAATACTAAGTGACGACATTATAGGGTATACATTATAGGACGATAAAATTTTTTTTCATATATTTTATATTGACATTAATTTTAGGACATCACTTAAAATATGGAATATTCCCTTCTAATAAATATCTAAAGGGTAAAAGTTTGTATCTTATTTATTCATAGTTATATCACATTATTAATGAAACACCACCTTGTGAAACATATTTTTAAAGTGAGTTGTGTAGAATGTATTTTATATTTATACTCATATTTATTAATACTTATAGGTGTTATATTTTATAAGCAAAGTAATTAACCATTATTAGTCAATTTAACTACCTTAACTTTCACGCCGACAATATATTTACATTTCCACACTTCCATTTAATATGTAAACACCGCTGTAGACACAATTAATTTATAATATGCTGTCAGGTATCACGTTAGACTTTAATTTATTAGAAGCAGACGAATAATACGATCCGCCACCCTCTCAATATTATGTGAGGTGCCAGGGAACACATTTTCTCCATAAATTCGTTTTTTTTTGGAAGGTTTAAGATACAAAAAGTTTACTTTTTCTGTACTCCTTTATTGAACCTGTGACAAGAATAACAAACTGAAGAAGAAACACAATTATTATTTAGTAGTTTTTAAAAATGTACTCGTATCTTCTTCAGTTTGAAGAAAATATCAAAATTACAATTTATTTATTTATTAAATAATTTATTTTCCTAATACGCTTAAATTCAATTAGTAGGAATGAATGACATCCCTACTAAATTTGTTTGTTACGCCTTCACCCGAAAACTACTTAACCGATCATCATGAAACTTTGTACACATATTCTTGGAGGTATAAGAAGTATCATAAGATACTTTTTATTTAAAAAAAAATATTTTTTACGAAAGATTTTCTATATTTATTGTTTCAGTTTAGATGTCATTTTTGTTGTTAATTCTTGATTTTAATTCTTACTCTGTTCCTCTTTAAAAATGCCTCGGAAGCGGAAATCTGGTCTATCCAAAAATTCGTCGCGGGCTCGTGCCGCCAAAGTTGCACGAAATCAATTAATGGCTTCAATACGAGCGAAGCCGCGGGTAAAAGCTAGTTGAATAATAACGTTAAATGGAATAAAACAAATACACAAAAATAGAAAAACATCAAATTTACAAATTCAAAAAAAATATGATGATGAAAGGTATTATAAAGGTATTTAAAACATATGTACAGGGTGAATTAATGTTGAAACGAATGGGTGGTATACTCGAAAAGACAGGAGAAGAGTTTATATGTTATGAGCTTGATTTTCTAGAAAAAAACGGGATGGCAAAAGCCACATATCTAATGTTGATTCGAAGCTCAACCGCTGTTTTGTATGATAGGTTTTTCATGCAGTTTTTGCATAGAATCCAGTGGCGTGGAATATAGTTCTCTTTATTTTTGGTTTTCCAATTATAACAGAGTATAAAGGGTATTCCAAAAAGACTTGGACACCTCTCGACCACAGACTTCCGAGATAGAATTAAAGCGATTTAGGGAAAATAGTTATACAGGGTGTTCTAGAAATGGTCGGCAATCTATCGTATATGTGTTGGCCTTGCAAAAATAAAGTCGCGTAAAGTTTACGTAAATTTTGTTTTATTCAGGCTCACCTTGTAGAGTGATTAACTCTTGAAAATCGATTTTTCGTTGTAACTTTCTTAATTTCCATTAAATTTGGATAATTTTAGGGCTATCTGAAGATATTTGTATAAATGTCTTTACTTTCCTGAAACAACTATGGGAGTCCGGGCCAAAGCGCCCTCGGTAGTCTTGACTTGCAAGTAATTGTAGGCCCACTTTCTAAATTTTTGTAGCCATTTTTTAAATTTTCGTATTTTTTTATTGAAAAATATTGTTTACTAAATACAATGAACCATTTTCGAATTAAATGCGTTTATCGACAAAAATACCATACCATTTCCGACATGTTTTAATAACAATAAAAATCTGGAAATAGATACATATGTGACCTTTTATTCACAAAACAAATGTATAATTTCAAATGCTTTTTTTTTCACGTAGTTAATGCTATTAAGATAAGACGAAAATAGTACAGTATCTTCATCGTTAAAAGCTCTGTCCCTTGATCCTCAAATAACATAACTTTATCGAAAAATTATCCAAATTGAATAAAAAGTAAAAAAAATTACGACGAAAAAATTTTCATCTCTCAATTTAAACTTCTAACAGCTTACTGTGTAAACATGAATAGAAATAGTTATATAAACGTATGGCATCATTGATTGACCATCATTTCCTGGACACCCTTTATACAAAATTCTACGCATTTTGAGATATATCCCGCTGTATACAGCGTGGTAAAAAAGTTCTGCATAAAATTCATATTTTCGATAAAAAATAATTTTTTTTCGAAAAACGGTGAGACCCGTCGATTTTTATTTGATCCAGGGCACCTTGTTATGTGGAAATTTTTTTTTTCGATAATCCACTTACGGCAGCGATGACATAATTTTTTTTTTTAAATGACAACGCATATTTTTTTCGTTCGAAATTGATGACAGTGATAATTATATAAACAACGGTATGAAAAATTCGATGTCTTACATAACAATTTTTTTTTAGAAAAATTCACCTTAAGTTCTTATAAGTGATAATTGTCTACTTACACTATTAATGGCTCCGAAAAGGACAAAGTTGACAAAATTACATTTCAAACGAGTAAAATTACACTTATGTTTGTGTAAGTCTAGCGAAATTGTTCGAATTGCCCACCCTGTACCATTTGGCATTGTCCTAAGCGTGTGTAAACGCGAATTTTAAAATTCGATTTCAAATAAAGCCAGAAAAAATAAAATAAAACGATTTTTCTAAATTTCGTTTTTTTCGGATATCTCCGGAACTACCCGGAATTTTAAAACTTTCTGAACGGCATATTGTTAAGTATAAAAATCACAACTTTTTTCTAATTTGAGCCACCCCGTATCTCTTACCGTTTCCTAGATCCTAATGCTATCCTATCCTTATCTTAAACACACTGTATATATTTACGTATGAATCAGACATACACTTTGCTTTAAAAAATTCGTTTTAAAATATTTTTTGTCTCGTGTTAAATTTTTATATTTATTATGAATTTCGATTAAAACAATATAAATTTTCGGTTTTGAATGTACTGAATTGCAAAATGTTCAACAATTTCATTTTTATATTTCGACGAATAGCACATAAAAGTAGAGAAGAAAGATATTTAGACTCAATCCAAAGATGCTTCACCGGGTGTACACGATGGTAGCCAGACCCAGTATAGAGCCTTGGTCTGGTGTCAAGGGTATGGACCGGGCGAAGGTAACCAGGAAGCCATCGAGGTTCCATAAGCTTGTCTGTTTAGATATTACAGGAACAATGAGGATGAATCAAAAGGTTGTAGTAGAAGTCCTCCTGGGGTTGCCGACCATCCCAGCATGGTTTGTGAGGGAGACGATGGCAACATACCTAAGAATAAGGAACACAGGTTGTTGCAAAGCAGAAGAATGGGTTGCCGCAGTTCTCAGAGTGAAAAGGGAGATGCCATGAAGGTTACTGAAGTAGACTGGCTAAGGCTAGAAAGGAAATATGTTATCACCAAGAGAGCAGTGGAAGTACGAAGGTATTCAAGGAGCAGGAATATACCTGGAAAACAGTGGTATCCACGAAAGTTTTTCACTGTGTATGTATACCCAGTCTTTCAGGCAGAAATTTTCGCTATTTTGATGGCGGCAAGTAAGGAGGAGGTAAGGAACTGTCTAGAGAGGATTTTTGATTGCTCGACACTCAGGCCGCGCTCAGGTCGGTTAGCTCCACGAGGACAAGGTCTGTCCTTATTCGAGGGTTCGGATTTGCCCAGGAGTTACTGGTCAGACGAAGAGCGGTAGAGTTGGTCTGGGTTCCGAGTCACATGGGTGTCCCTGGCAACCAGAGCGCATACAAACCAGCTCGTTTTGGATCCTGGGGGACTGACCAGGGACAAGAACCAATCCTCGGAGTTACGAAGACGATATGGCTGCTGAATCTTGGCGAAGAGCCCTAAACCACATGCTGGGGGCCTGTCATGCCATTGCAGACTTAGGAGGTATTTAATCTTAATAGGAATTGAGGGGGACCCTTTATTCCCGAAATGCGGAGGATACACTACGCGGCCTTCGGGAGGTTGAGGCAGAAGGTCTTTGGTTGCAAAGGGACGAAGTGGAGGATCTGTCATGGATCAAAATCCTGGTTTTCATCAGGGTATTAGTTAGGTTCGAGGAAGATCAGAAGCAGACAGTGGATAGATGATGGGATGGCAAAAAAGGCCCACTTGTGGCCTTATTGTCAGAGTGAGGCCGCCCCAATCTACTACTATCTCTGAGATAATAATGTGTGGTACGCTTTTTAAACGGCTGCGTAAATACCATCTTAAATAATTAGAACTTCATTTTGTATCTTTAGAATGACCATAGTTGATATCTTTAAGAACTATATTCATATAAACTGTGTTTTGAACAAATATACTTCAGTATATGTAAAACCAATAACTTTCCTATTTCATGTTATGAATGCATATTAGATAGACAAATGCGTACGCAGAAAATATTAGGGAGTAATAAATACCACCCGATAAGATATTTTTTAATATATATATTCAGAAATTCTGTATAGAAAATAGCTAAGCTGCTTCATTTTTGAGAAAATATGCAATTTGACGCAGGATCGTCAGATGTTGTTTCTTTTAAACTGCTATCCCCTATTGAAGGGATAATAAGCATAAACTAGTTAATATCTTAACAAATTTCTTAACCTCAAAAAATTTACAAAATCGTAATATTATTGATCTGTACAACTAACTTAAAACAAATTTAAGCATTCCTATTAGAGCATTTTAAGACACTCACGTTTACATTTTCAGTATATGTTTATTACCTTGAAAGTAATCCGATTTGTTAATATTGTATCACATTTAAAATGTATAATACATTATTTATAACTGTCCTTTTCAAGTCCCTAAACAAAGTAGGATATAAATATTTAAAAACGAATATTTACTGTGTTCAAATATAATACATAGTATTGACATTACTTTATATTAAAATTAATAGAATTATTTCATTTATTAAATTTTAATAATCTCTAGGTAGTGCTTTCCAGTGTAAAACTAAATTTTAAATTTCTAAACCGCCCATCAATGACATAAATTGTTCTAACTTCAACATTACTATATCTACAACCTCTCTTATTAAATCCAGAAGGAGAGCCATGCGTTTCCTTTACTATTTTCTTCGTAATTTCTTTATCTCCTTGAGACGCAGATGGTGAAAACTAAATCATTCCTTCCGAGTATATTAAAAGAAATCTAAAATTGAACAGTCTACTCTAAGATAACCCTGGCAAAGTTACAGAACATAAAGAATAAAATATGCAACTTCCGTCTTATACAGCGGTGTATACCTGTAACATAATTTATTTATTCCTGGAGTGAACATTTATTTAAATGCACTCAAAATATTTTAAGTTATAATATGTATAAAGTAAAAAAAATAAGGACTGTTCGCAGAGTTTTGTATTTTCTAGAATAAGTAAAAATTATCTTAGCAAATGCAGTCGGTTACCCAAATTTTTTTATCAAGAATAACTTTTTATCGAAAAATCAACAATAATAGTTTACAATAGGCGGTACATACTGTATATCATACAGTGTGTTATGTCTTAAATGGTCATGGATATTCAATTCCTAGATCTTCAGTAAGACGAAACTCACAGTGAGCGACCTGCTAATTCACAGGTACTACGAAAGCAATGTCGCACTAGGCCAACTATACTTTTTAATGTATAACTTTTTGGGAAACAAATACTGCGGTAAATATCTGGTGATTCTGCTTATGAATGATATTAGCAGTTTACTAGATATTGTAATTGCTGGAATGCTGGTTGGAGATTTAGTCCGCAGAGCACTTGTTAATGTCATTTTAATAAGTATAATGTATCAGAAAAAACTACGAATTTTTGAAAACGCTTATTAGAAATTGTATTATTTATTATTTATTGTTCCTTCTGATGAGTTAAATTATTTTCAAAATTCACCACACTTTCCATTCGAGACTGCAGAGCTGGAAAAAACTACCTCAAGCTAAATCCATCCCCGGAGCCAAGGACGACGCCGACGTCCCAAAGGATCTACAGCCTATCACAGTGATGCAGTAGAATTTTTACCTATCTTTCCAAAATTCCGTCGTGGCACTTCAAACCGCTCCGAGCAGCCTCAAAACACCCTCTAATGGTGGGGAACCAGTTAGGGTTCAGGAAGCTGCACTAAACCGAAGTCAGCAAGAGAGCCACTTACAGAAATAGATGAAATGTGACCGAACGTCAACCTTCGAACTATTAAAAATAATATTTTTTCAGAACTTAAAATATTTTATATAAAAATATTCATTTCATAAATTTTTATTGAAGAATTTATCTTTAAAAAGTAAATTTTTCTATATACAAAATTATTCAAAAACATTGTAATTGATTGCATCTATGGCCTGTCCCTGAAAAATGGACTTAAAGCTTCGACGTTTGCGTTTCAACATAAATGCAGTTAACTCAACATTTCCTTTCAGTTAACAGCACTAAAGTATATATAAATACGTTTAACTTAAGACGATAGTTCCCAAACTAGATTGCAAGATAGTCGCCGTTTCAATTATATTAATTTCCAAGTTTAGTAACTTCGGGGAATCCATGGTAAAGCAATTTTAGATGCCCTAGGAGGCCAGTGTGTTTATATCCAGAGGTATTAGCCTCGAGCTAATGGATGCGGCATGCCAGAGGAGCGTTTAGCTATTACGGAGCTATTGGGAAAGAGTGAGGCAAGCAAAACGTTATAATTGGATAGCCGTCATTCTTTTTGGTCCTGGTTGAGTAAATG
>NW_019416980.1:109431-139431 GCF_000390285.2 Anoplophora glabripennis | reverse complement strand
ATATCTCGGCGGCTCCCCAGATATAAAACCCAATCCAACGGCGGTAATCATATCATATTGGGATATTAAAGTCGTTCGATAACTGATTTATGAAGTCGGAGTTGCGTCTGTCCTCGCCTTTCCAGACCTTATAGAAATGCACCGATAGATTTACTGCTACAGGCGCCGGAATTGCAGATTTCCCGTTACAGTTTTATTGCAAAGCTCGGACAGGGCGTGAAATTGAAAAAGTTTGTTATAAAAATAGTCCTCGGGGAGCCGATATTTCTTACATAAAACAATTACGGGAGCTGCAAGTCTTCAGTATTGGTAGTTCTGCTGTTCAGGTCTTACGAGACACACGAGGATTGTTTACTGACATTGGATCCGTTATTTTACTGTGTCATCATCATGAGACAAGGACTTGGGACAAGAACGGAACTTGTTTTACTCGTTTCCATTCACTGAATTGTAAAGATGTAAAACTAGATGTATAACATTGTTGCGTTAGTTCTATATTTTACATACATGGAAATTAACACAAAATTTAACATATACGGAAAATTACATCAAACAAAAACAAGCTGGGTTCTATAGTATGTTATATCAAATGATTGATGTGTGTATTTGGTGTAGTAAATTAAGCTACACTTCAGTTCTTTGGTATACAGGGTATTATTTATATATTCTTTAAACTTTTTGTTTTCGCTTTAAATGTTACACAATTAAATAACACATTTAATTCCAAAAAACTTAATTAATTCGTAAAGGTAGGTACACATTAAAGTTTTTTTTGTTATTTCTTAATAGTGAGTTGTCACCTGATGTCATAAAGGTTGTTGTAAGACGATCAGCATATGATAAAATCTCTAATCCGATGCTCATTTTGCTTACTTTTCTGTAATACTTATGTTCCAATGGTGAATAAATTGATTTATAACTCACGGTTAGTTGGAAATCAAATTGTATTTGATTAATTATATTCTTTAAATGACTACTATAACAGGCCCATTGTTTTGAACAAACAGGCAAGAATGATCCAGAATTCTTATCAGTCGTGTTTTTTACGTTTTTATTAAACCATTTAAAACTATATTTCCCATTAAACCAAAAAATGCATGAAACTTGCTTAATGTCCTTTAATAGTACCTATCTAACTTTGCAATATTTTTCAAATAAAATCTATAAAATAATAAACAAGATCGCAAATATCCAACAGTAGATTTTTCGAAGCAAATAAAGAAAATTATTGTTTAAAATGTATCCTCTATATTAACACATAATTTAGAAATAATGAAAATATTATTTGCCAAACTGAACCTTTTACCATGATTAACAGCTGTTTAAAAGACGTATTTCAAAAGAAATATTTAGTGGGATATGAGTACACAAAATGAGTCATTTTCGATTTTTTTATTTTAAGTTAACAAATTTAATAACTTAATAAATTTAAAATATCTTTAAAACTAATAATTTATCAGTAAATAAGGACTTTTTGTTTAAAATTTTAAATAAAATACCGTAAAATATACCATCCAAAGTTAAAAGGAAATCAATGACATAGAAATCTTATTTCATTTATTTATTTTTTTACATTTTTTTAATGATATAACAAGTTCCTTTTTCGCACTGAAAAATCACGGAGAACATGTAGACACTAGAAAATGTACCTTTCCTGTTTTGTCAAGATAATCTGTAAAGATACTCAAAAATTGCGATGAATCCATGTGTTAATAGTTTCCTAAAAGCATTATGCAGGGTGTGATTATGTTTATAGTACCGTAAGCGATTTTCTGTACGTTCAACAGGAGTGCAAAATTCAACAAATAGTCCAATCAATCTGTCACGGCCTAATGTTAAATTTACAAAAAATACCACCTGGAACCAAAAAATATGGTGATATAGAAAATTTTTTTTTAAAAAAGATGGTGTTCTTTTCTTGTGGGGCATAAACGGCGAAGTTAATCTAAAAAATTAATAAAAGTAAAAAAAAGGTTTTTCGCTAATAAAAAAACTTAAAACACCAATAGAAAAAAGTTAAATGAGAAAGTTGTAGCTATTAAAAACACCTATTGATTCGTATTTTTAAATATATTGATTGCTATATTACTTTTCGAGATATATCGAAAAAACCGTCAAAAATCGACTTTTTTTGTTTTTGCTGTATCTCTTGCAAATTAAGGATCTGAGACTTGTTACTTGTTGTAAATGTAGCCCTCGGCAAGCAGCTTTTTTTAAATTATATATCGATTTTTCGAAAAAAGGTCATCTCGATAATCGGCCCGACGAATAATCGTAGAGAAACGAATTAGAGCTCATATTTTTCCTCAAGAATTATACTTTCATATTAGAAAAGAGTGATAACGATTTTATTCATTTCAAGTGTCCAAAGATGGCTTTGAAAAAAGTAAAAATTTTTTGGTCGCGTTTTTCTTGAATATTTTTTTTCGATTTTCATTTCTCGATAATGTTTATTACAAGAATCGATTGCTGGCATTTTTACGCGAATTAAAAAAAAAACGTTGCTCTACGACCTTCTGGAGCCGAGATATTTTATTTTTCAAAAAATTCCACAGGCCGCTATTTAAGTGCTACAGCGTCCATTCTTATAAGATTGAAGTTGAAGGCGTATATTTTCAATAAAAAAGTACTATGGTTCATTTTAGCCACTTCTGCATTTATTGTTGTGCGTCAAACCAAAGCATTCGAGCGCGTCGCGAGCTAACTGTAGTAGGTGGCAGAGTGAGGTAACGCTACTTGGCAGATCCAAAAACTGAATTCGCGTGTTCAAAAGCGCTCTTACTTTCAAAATCTTCATTATCTCGACTTCTGGACCACGTACAAAAATCCTTTTGTACTTAATCTGGGGTAGCTCGCCGAGATAAACCAAAATATGACGTTTAAGACTGCCTCAAAAGCATAGTTACCTTAGAAAAATATAATTTTTCGAAGGTAACTATTTTGTAGTATAACAACCCTAGGTTCGACAAAAAATAAGTAAACGTAGTTGTGGCCAAAAATATGTGATCGCCATAAGGAATACCTACGTTGTGTGTATTTATTTTTTTATTGACCGAAAGGCGCTGGCTACTAACTTTGTAGAGGGGATGTATGGTTTAATTATATAAAACAAAAGCAGAGTAAATACACCTAACCTTTATTTACATACAATTCAAATTAAACATGTGACAAATAGAAAGAACTACAAAAACATTAACAACCATTAAACATAAATGCCAGGCTCACCTAGAGCTCCTGCGGGGAAAGAGCATGGCAGAGAAACCCATCTATAATCATCACAATCATAAGATTATATAGAACAATTAACAACAAAGTACTTAAAGAATATTACCTGCTAACTAATAACACTTTAAACAATTAACTTTTCACTACTTTGACACATTGTCCGCCGATCGTCTTGCTACCTATCTCCACACTGTTCGCACTTCAACTGCCTATCTTCAACTATTTAGGCTTCCTTCCTGAATTTCCTACCTAAGTGCTTGTTTTTTGTGCTTCCTTCTACCGACCGTTAATATTACTTTTTCCATTGTACAACACTCATGTAACAAGTGACGTCGAAGTTGATAAGATAAGTACGGTTTTGCACAATTTCTATTTCGAAAAATTTTTAATATTTTTTAATTTAAAAAAGGCACTTTTTTGCTTGCCGAGGGCTATATTTAAGCAAGTAACAAGTTTCAAAACCTTAATTTGCAAGAGATACACAAAAACAAGAGAAAAATCGATTTTTGACGGTTTTTTCGATATATCTCGAAAAGTAATATAGCAATCGATATATTTAAAAATACGAATCAATAGGTTTTTTTAACAGCTACAACTTTCTCATTTAACTTTTTCCGATTGGAGTTCAAGTTTTTTTTATTAGCAAAAACCGTTTTTTTACATTTTTAATTTTTTAGGTTTATGCGCCATAGGAAAAAAACACTATCTTTCTTAGAATTTTTTTCCCTATATCACCATATTTTTTGTCTCCAGGTGGTATTTTTTGTAAGCTCTTCCACCTATTGATTGGATTAAAACGTAAGATAGACACACGAGGTAAAAATATGTTTTTTTTTCTTATTCTGAATTTATTGTCAGTTGTATTATACCCTGAAGAAAATTTATATAACTGGTACAGTGTAGAGATATTGTTTCTAACTTTGATTTCAATTCATTTGATTTGTAGTTACTGCGAATAATACGAAATATTGGGCTTATAACTATTTAGCTGCATAATTTTGAGGAAAATTTGTCATATTAATCTAATATTTTAAAAAAAGGAAACGGTTTTCATGTCTGTTATTGTGTCAACTCATTAAAAGTTTGTTTTTATGAAAAATATTAACAGTTCTTAATCACTTTTGTGAGGAATGTCTTTGAAAATAAATACAGTATCTGCCTTTAATTTCCTACAATTCCATAATATTAGTTACTGCCATAACCCGAACTTCTTAAATGAAAGACATTTACTTTCAGCATTTAGTTAATAATAATTCTTAGCTATCTATAATTCTCAATCCCACTTCACTAAATCCCCGAGAGAAAATAAATTGTTTCTCTCTTTCAGGAAGCACAATAAACCACTAACAGCACAATTTATGTTGTTCTTTCTGCGGTGTTTGTCCATCCTAACACAGGAGTGTCCACTGATGTCCGTACCGGCCAGTATCCAGTCAGGATCAGGATATTACTCTGCGGACTGCAACAGATATGTTCCCCGGTTATCAGACACACGTTGCACTCTGCCATGACAGTTACAAACGGGTCTGCTTGTGAGCCCTACTTCGTTTTAATTTATGGACGAGATTGCGTAATTTATATATATAATAAAAATTATTTTCAACGGGCTCACTAAATGTTATGTCTTTATTAGAAGTAGCAATTAAGAGCACTTCTCTCTTGACGTTCATATTATTTAAATAAACTGCCTTTACTAGCTCATTTTTCGTAATCTTCTCACAATTTAATTTACATTGAGGTGTTTTAAAACCATCGAAGAGTTCATAAGAACAGTAAATTTTATAACAGGGGATGAAAATACTGTCGCTTATGAATTTTAAATGAAATATAGGTATTGGTATTTACTTATTTTAAATTAAACCAACCAATTTTTATAACACCTTATTTACCAGTTTTAACAAAAAGGTAATTTCATTTATACCGTTCACTTAGTAGTATTTCACCTATATTGATTATGATTACTGCTAGAGTAAATTATTTAATTATAGAAATAAGTAATTTTTAGTACAACATTGCTAAATATTTCTAAATACCTACCTTTTTGTAATCGTAGATAGTGTTGGGGCAAATATATTAAAATATTAAAGAGAAAGGCAAATTTAGAAAAACAAAATTGTTTGAATTGATTTTAAAATAAATTATAAGTTTGAGTAAGTTGTTAACCAATAGAAGTACAGGAGATATTTGAAATTGAGAAAGAAAAGATAAAATAAATAGAAGTTAGCATATGACCAATTAAAAATTTTCATAAAAATGAATTTCAAACAAAAAGGACACCGCACTTTTCTTATATAAAAGTGGTTTCAGTTAAATTGGCTGAAAATTTTATATATTACAGCTCCTAACCTGTCGATCAAAAGTCTCCATTGACTTTAGAGCAATAACTATGTATTCGAAGGGGTAAAAATGTTATTTGATATTTTTTGTTGTTTGCGTTTGCATTACCCAAGGTGTACCATGTGGAGGTTGCAAAATCGGTCCAACACCTCTTTGGGGTGGCTTTTTTACCGTGAGGTCCCTTTGCCTCCCACCATCAGACTGTCTTTTTTACCGTGAGTTCCCCTTGCCTCAGAGTTATTGCTCTAAAGTCAACATAACTCGAAAACTATGAACTTTAGGATATTGTGCCAATGGAGACTTTTGATAGACAGGTTAAGAGCTGTAACATATAAACATTTCAGTCAGTTTAACTGAAACCACTTTTACATAAGAAAAGTGCGGGGTACTTTAAATAAATATATTATAATATAATAATTATAATACGTAATAAAAGAGTACCTAATCTAAGATAACATAACCTAACCTAAGAAATTATTTTTTTTATCTATCATCCCAGGAAAGTGTCAGTTCCCTACTGGCTAAAACCCATCCTTCTCTTATGCGGTTTCTGGAACTAGAATTTCTGGTATTTATTAGAAGTCTTCCTCCTCGACAGAGGTTACAGACACGAGCAACAGCTATGTCCGAACATTGTCGTACCACTATGACCATGCAGATACTAACGCATGTGCTTTCAATACCATAGCTGTTGCTATTTTTCAATCCTTGCTTGATTCACCACAGTAGAGGAAGCAGCACCTAACATTTTGTCATGATCTATAGACGACAACCATTAAAGTACGCAAGTAAGAAAGCGAGTCACACTATATATGACCAGAAAAAATAATTATATGATTTAAGATAAAATATATAATTAGTCTGCGAATAATATACAGGGTGTAAGAAGTTTGGCTCTCATTACCTCCGCATGAGATAGAGTAATTATAAATGAACCAAAATGTTGTAGATTACAGGGCCATAAGATTAACAGTTTCCAAAATACAGCGAGTATTAATATTGGGAAGTTTCCACACAATGTGACAACAGGGCTTAACCTAACGCTACTCATCTGATGCATAACTACATGTGCACGCGGCAGGCTTATCCTACAGAAAAAATGTAAACAAATATTATTGTGAAACATTTAGTAAATTTCAAGACAATTGTTTTCCATTTTTTAAATAAATGAAATAAAATAATAAATTAAAATAAAAATTTTAGTAATTATTAAATCTCTTAAAACAGGAACTTAACTTCTAATCAAGTTATGAATTTGAAAAATACGTAATTAAAGTGCCCAAAGATTCACGTCATCCAAATAATCATAGGTATTAAAAATAATTTAGGTACCTACCAAAAAGCAAAATTCAGTAATTTTCAAACGCACAAGTACAAAATAAACTACAACATATGCTCAAAATGGAAAACACCTCAAGAAAAGGAAATAGTAGTACGCAAAAAAAAACTCAAACACGGTCCAAATCCAGATACCAACTGAATTGGGTATTACTGGACAGCTTAGTAGATCGTGCTATCCGCCGCGCCATTCTCACTTTGCTAGCTGATATGAATTTCATCGAACTATAAATTTATTACAACGCTAATTATATTATTATTATTTAGAATTAAGCATAAAGAAGTCCAAAAAGTGATAAACATTGTATTTTTTTGTATTCTATGCACGCAGTTATGTCAATATTCCTTAACCCATTCGAAGCCATGTTCCAAAATTGGAACTTGTGTTAATTTTGCTACTATTTAATAGATGGAGCCAACATTATTACTTTTAAATTATTATCGCCATTCTATGGATTCAGTAGCACGTGTTGATGGTGAAATTTGAGGGTTAGTTTACAACAGTAAATAGTAAAGTTAACATTAATTTAATTTTGTACAGAGACCTTGAAGCTAATTTTTCGTCCTTGTATGGAAGACAGTGTTTCGATAAATATTCAGTTTTGTTGTTTTATAGAGAATTTCCCACGTTTATACCACACGTAAGTTATTGTAGAATAAGAATTATTTTATTATTTTTACCTCATAGGCTCCATTTTTATTATGTTCCAAAATTGGAACATGGCCACATCTGTTGCAACTTCGTATTGATTTCAGATTATGGATTGTAAATTATTTTATGGGAAGAAATACACTTATTCGTCCAGTCTTAACAAGTTACTCGATGAGCTAAATGAAGAACGTTTTGATTCCGCAAATGTATATATAAATCCACCAAGGGACGATTCTGCAGGTGACTCCGAATTGTCAGACAACGAAAATGAAATTGAATTCTCTGACAAGTTTTCTCAAAAAATATTAGGGGCTTCAGCTGAAGCAGCTCTAGTATTACGTGGTAGTCATGATCATCACGAAACGGGTTCGAGTAGTGACGATGATGAGCCTTTGATAAACTATATAGAGAAAAATAAAAGAAGAAAACTCTCATTCACAACAACAGTACGGGAGAAAGTTGTGCCGGGAGGCAGCAACGAGAATAAAGAGCTTTTGATAAATAAACGCCAGAATGCAAGTACGTCATCCACTCAAGAAATATGGCGTAAAGGAGACTTACCGGAGTTTATAAATCAACAGAATCCTGTAATCCCCGATGTCAACAGTAATTCCGTTTCTCATGAAAACCCTCTTCAATTTTTTGAACTATTTTGGACTGAAAGTTTTTTTGAGTATCTAAAAGAAAAAACTATACTGTATGCTACACAGAAAAATGCGAACACGTCCTTTACTGTTTCAGTAGATGAATTAAAAGTTTTTTTTTCGATTCTGCTTATTTCAGGCTATTCTAAGCGACCCAGAAAAGATATGTGTTGGAGCGTGGACTCGGATCTTCACAATGAAGCTATTGCTAGTGCAATGTCCAGAAACAGATTCCGAGATATTCTTAGAAACTTACATTTTGTCAATAATGCGGAGTTACCAACAAATGACAAATTTGCTAAAGTAAGACCACTCATTCAACATCTGAACACAGTATTTTTAAAATACATGCCACTTACTCAGAATACCCCAATAGCTGTTGATGAATCAATGGTGCCATACTTTAGTCACCATAGCTGCAAGCAGAGAATACAAGGAAAGCCTATTTGGTATGGTTTTAAATTTTGGTCTGAGAATGTATCAAATGGATACCTTGTGAACACAGAACCATACCAAGGAAAGGGAACTTTCTTAGGAGAAAGCGATCTTGGCCTAGGAGCATCTGTTGTAGCAACATTTGCAGATAGATTGAAGGCGAATTTCCCAGAAGAAAAATTTAGTTTCTTCATTGACAATTTTTTTACAGGACTGCCATTGATAAAAAAATTAAGCGAAATGCATTATGGATGTACGGGGACTATAAGACAGAACAGACTACAGAAATGTCCCCTAAATAAAACCACAATGAAGAAATCTCTTAGAGGTTCTATGGACTCATATATTATAAATTCCACAAAAGATGTCATTGTTATGCAATGGAAAGACAATAACATAGTGCATGTGGGCTCTAACTGCTTTGGTGTGCATCCAACAAAAGCAGCACGTCGTTATTCGGCTGCTGAAAAAAAATATATTATGGTACAGATGCCCCATGCAATTCATCAGTACAATACCCACATGGGTGGTACATATTTGATGGATCGAAATATTTCCAATTACCTGCCAAAATTGCGTAATAATAAATGGTGGTGGCAGATTTTTATACACCTTTTATGTGCGTCGGTTTCTAACGCATGGATTTTATATCGGATTTCAAGAGATATGAGAAAAAAGCAAACCAATACAAGTGAATTTGTAGAAAACTCTCGTTCCCTAGATTTACTAGGGTTTATCAGATACATCGTTTCATCGTACTTACTTCTAACCTCCCGAGAAAAAAGACAAGAAAGAAATAGTTCAACTGCACTGTTTCGTAATGTTCCTGAAGCCGTTTCAAGAAATATGTCAGTTCTGCATTACCCGAGCAGCATCAAACAAAATAGATGTAAAGTATGCAAAAAAAATACTACATTCGGTTGCGGTATATGCAAAATTAATGTACACCCACTAGATTGTTTTAAATTATTTCATGAAAGAGTTTCTCCATTGGTGCAAAATGAGTTGAAATAACAAATAAATACAGTGTTCAATAATTTTCTTTTTAATACTGCCTAATGTACCTTTATCTGACCAAGTTCCAAATTTGGAACAATCTGTTTTTTTCCTACTGTGGTCTACAAATTAAAAATTATTTTTTTTTAACATTTTTCAATTAATCAAAGACCTAAACTGTAAATAAAAATGAAACAAAAATTAATTTATAAAGTTTGGCATCGAATGGGTTAATTAATCGAACTTTTGCACATCAAGTTGGATTTTTTTCTCGAAAATGGTTGAGTTTGGGACCAATGTCACATAATGTTTTTTTTGTTTATTTTTATGTATTCTATCGTTTATTAAAATTAAGGCAGTCAAACTTTTAACCCTGTGTATATTTTGTATGTAAAGTAATTTAGAAATAAATATTTGTATGCAAAATTAGTTGTAGTTATATTTTTAAATTTATTTTGAAATAAATTCGTACCTTTCGAATGTATTAATTCGAATATCCCCTTTATTATTATTTAACGAAAACAGTATTAGCTTTAAATCTTGCTTCAATATGTTGTGATAAAATATCACATTTTTTTTATTTTTCCGTATTCGAATTATGTTATCAAATCACCTGTTGGTATTTTGACTTGCCGTTTTAGAGAATGTCATATTCCGTTTAGAAAATAAATTGCGGAAAACGTTCTAAACACATGCAATGACATTTATTTTCTCCGCGAGTTTTCAGTCCACAGAAGATAAAAGTCTTCTAGGGCGTAGTTTATCACAATTTCATGTTTATCCCTCAAATTTAAAAATTTACGCTCTCGACGTGCTAGATGCACATCTAATAGTTTTATTACTCCACCACTCCCAACTAAAACAACCTATAAACTTTCTCAAAAGAAATTTATTACCCGGGGCATTATACCTACAAACTTCGGTTAAATTTTTGGTGTTCGCCAAAATTATGATGACAGCTAAGTGTGAGAACACAACAAGAACTTTGACAAATATAACTACGATTGCTTGGTAGTGTAGAGATTTGTTGTTTAGGAGCAAGGATATTCACTGTGCTTCCTGGCGTACAGTCGTCCTTCCGGTCGCATTGTCCTGGATTTATGTCCTGGCCGCGTACATTGTCCTGCTATCCTGTCTGTCTGGTGCACACATAATGGCCGCAATGCAGCTTCACAACTTGTTCCAGCCTAACCTGAGCTAACCTCTGCGTGTACAACCGAAGAAAAACGTTTTGTGGACTTTTTAAATAATGGCTTTCTTATCGAAGTCCAGCAACTAGTTACTAGATTTTTGTCTGAATATAATTCCTGGAGTACATTATACAGGATGTTCCATAAGTACATTCCAATAATAAACGCTACTACTGTTTAAATTATTGTAATGGAAAGGTTCCCATGCCCACATATCATAAACGGCTTAGTTTCCGGATGTGGGGTGTTACTTTATCGACACAAATATCTCGAACACTCGGTTTATATGCTTCCTTAGTTTTGTCAGTGGATGAACATTGCTACGATCCCGGGGATTTTCATTAACACAATTTTTCTCTTAGGGTTTTAATATACAGGAGGAGTGGAGAGATCGCACCAAAGTCCAGCAATGGATTCTTCACTTCAAAATAGTAAAAAAAACTCAAATATTTTTGTGCAATTTTAATTTGTTTTCAAGTTATGGAGTAATTACAAATTTTAAAAATTTATAATCAGAATATGTTGTGTTCCAAGTTAAAAGTAGGATATTTGTCAGTGTCATTTTATGTTGCAATAATTTAACATTTCATTACACGTTTGTACAATCAAAGTGTTACAAAACGCCAAGAACTTATTTAAAAAAGTATGGTGTTTGTTTATTAACCCAGTCAAAGTAGCTCAAAAAATAGAGGTAAGCTTACAATAATTCGCATAAAGCTGAAAATTGGTACGAATGTCATTATAAATGAAATGTGAAGTCTCTATCGATCCCACATCTGCAAAAAAATATAGTTCGCAAATATTTTTAGCATTTTTCAGCCAAACGATAAGTTTTATCATAAAAATATGTCAGACAAAAATTGTAGATCATGTAGTTATCTATAAAAAATGTACTTACACTTCTTTCCTAAGAATCACCATTTCTGAGAAATAGCGATTCAAAAAGTTGAAATAGTTGTGTTCTCCATAATATGATAATTGAAACAGCAATAGAACAATTCAACTCAACAAATACGACTATTGTTGTTGGTGAAGATTTATTGGTATTACTTACTGCTCGAACTCCAGCCGAAACAATTATCTATTTTTTAAAACCTGGAAAGGCTCAACAGCGATCTGAAATATATTCATCCAAAAGTTTATCTGCTTTTTCAAAATGCCAAAATCACATACTATTTTTACACGCAATAATTGGCTGCGATACGACATCAGCTATTTTCAGGAGGGTTAAAACAACAGTTTTTAAATTGTTTGAAAAACAAGATTTAGTTAATTGTGCTAAAGTTTTTAAAAAGAGTGACTGTACTCAACAAGCTATAATTACCAACGGAATTCGCTTTCTTCTTTCTGTATATGGAGCGCCAAAAAAATTTCCTGCTTAGATAAGTTTCGATACTTATATTTTGTAAAAAATTACTCGTAACAATAAACGAGTGTAATTAGCTTGTCTTCAAGTGTGGCTTGGTAATCAACTGGACCCAGAAGACTGGAGTTAGATGTTAATCCAATTCAGACTTTACTCCCACCTGCAGCGGACAAACTCCTTAATACAATTTTTTGCAATTGCAAAAAGAGGTGTAGTGCTAAGTGCGGCTACAAAAAAGTTGGATTATTTTGTTCCTTAGCATGTACCAGTTGTCAAGGCCAGTCGTCCTTCAATGTTGAATCGCCATCAGAAGAGGATTCTTATCATATCAGCGAGGAGACATCTGATGCATCGCTATTAGAACAATTTACTTGTATCCAGCAGGAAGAAGAGGAAGGAAGAGAAGAAGAAGAAGGAAGAGAAGGAAAAGATATTGCACTTGAAGTTCCATTAGATAATTTTTATCATTTCCAATAGTACCATTTTTTATTTAATACAATATTATTTAATTAAACAGGACCACAATAGATCGTGGAATCGGCCTACCGGGGAAACCACGTTAAAAAAACGCGCCAAGTACACTACCTCACAGGTGGCGCGGCATGGAAACGTGTGCATATTATGGAGAACACAACTTTTTCAACTTTTTGAATCGCTATATCTCAGAAATGGTGATTCTTAGGAAAAAAAGTGTAGTTAATTTTTATAAATAATTGCATGATCTACAATTTTTGTGCGACTTATTTTTATGATAAAAATTACCGTTTGGCTGAAAAATGCAAAGAACCCATATTTGGGTTCAAGAACTTTGACCTTGAATAATTTTTTTTGCAATGTGGGATCAATGGGGACTTTTCACATTTCATTTATAATGGTGTTCCCAACATTCGTACCAATTTTCAGCTTTATACGAATTATTGTAACCTTGAATATCTATTTTCACCAGGGTATATGGTTTTTGTAATGGATGTGTTGAAGAATATCGTGAACGGTTTCTACATTACAGATGTCTTGAAAAAAATGTATTATTAGAGTTTTCAATAAACTGTGCGAAACCTCAAAGCTTCCCAGTGCAAGTATAATATCTTAACTAGCTCATCGACAAGATTTAGAAATAGAAAATATTCCGGGTCTAATAGAAGATTATGCAGCTCACGAAGAAATGCTACTCAATTGGGTATTCACAAAAAAGTAATAAAAACTCTCCACGAGTAAGACCAATATCAATACCATTTACAAAGAGTACAACACCTACAACAGGGAAATTACGCTAAGCGTATCGAGTTTTATCGATGGATCAATGTCCATCCATCCTGTTGTATCCTGCATACTTTTTACGGATGAAGCAACTTTCACCCGTGATGGCATAACTAATATTAGGAACTCTCATGTAAGGTCAGATGAAAATCCTTACGCAACACTCGAAAGTAATTTTCAGCTAATTTTTTCGGTAAACGTGTAGTGTAGTACTATCGATAGTTATTTGACTGACCCTTTCATTTTGGAAAATCGACCTACTGGAGACCACTACTTAAATTTTTTACAAAATTAATTACAAGTACTACTAGAGACTGTTCCTCTGAACATGAAAATGCGAATATACTACTGGGATGATGGGGCTCCTACACATGTCGCTCTAGTAAGGAGAGGTTTCCAAGGCGGTGGATTAGCAGCGGTGGTCCTATTAGATGACCTCCAAGATCTCCAGACCGCAGAGTACTAGATTACTGTTTATGGGAATGGTTATAACATTACCTATCATTGTCACGGACTACCATATAACATTGTCCATAAGTAAATATCCCCTCTCGGCCTAATTAGTGAGATTTTGTTAAAATACCTATACGCATTTTGGAACCGATATGTGAAAATATATTGCAAATAAAACTAAAAAAAGAGGTCTAACAATTACAAGATATTTTATTTTCTTATTAAAAAACTTTCTTTTCGTTTTTTAAAATTATCTCGCTTATTGTTAGAGATGGATTCAACAAACCCTATATGACTATGCTCGACAGGGAACGTTTTATCCAAATATGTAAAAATGTACAGGGTGACCATTTTGTTTGCACTTCATTTGTTTTACTACTATCATTTTCGAAAATTTCATAAAAAATCGTGCAACTTTTATATTTCACATTTTTTTATAGCTTTAGAAACAAAAAAGTTATTGGGGGGGACAAAATATAGTGAATCACCCTGTACTTGTAACCACTACATTTTCATCAGTGGCAAATTATGTAAATCTTTCTATATTCCTGTACATCTTTAGTACATCCCATCTAGAAATCTTAAAGTGATCCTAGGCCACCCCCAGGGTGGCTACCATAAATCTACAGCTACTCCTCCTTCCATTTTCAGATTAATTAATTTTACAATATAATACCAACGAAAAACTTATAAACTATTTAATTCTGATAGATATAAAAGGCATTTAATAAATGTTTATAAAATTACCTAAAGCTTAAAAGCAGATTTGATACTTATGTTGCAGACAAACTTCAAAACTGCAGAACTAAAGCGATGAGTAAACCCCTTGGGGATTTAAAGAAGCAGTGCCTTCATCATGCCCGCGAAATGCTAGTTCTTGTTTACTTATATACATAACAGCATCTGAGGGAATTTGCATAAAGCTAACGTAAAGACCTAATATTTTCATTTAGGTCTGGTTTTTTCGCCTTCTATTAATTTTATTTCCAAATTAAATCTTTATAATACTCATAAAAAAAATAAGTATAAGAAAATGACTCACATCAATTGAACTGACAAATAAATTTATTGGAAATGGGATGGTTAACCAAATCAGATTTGCTTTTTGCGATATAGGTGTATTTACTTAAAGTTTTAATGAATTCTACAGAATGCTTATAAAACCAAAAAAAAAAACATTCTCAGAGGTAGGCTATAAGCATATAACACCAGATTTAATATCAATAGTAAATATATACATGGGGGAAAAAAAATTATCAATTAAAAAGTTGGAAAAGCTTTTACATGTTTTTAAAATGTGGACATTGCCATTAAATATCAAAAAGGATATCGGACAGATGTTCTCCACTACTCATTTGGCATACTTCTTTTGCCTTTAATCAGGAATAGTATTCATTTGAGTAAAATAAACATTGAACTTTACTAGTCCTCATAGGAAAAAGTTTCATGGCCAAGTCACTTCACTGTTGCGTGAGATGAGTTGTCCATTAAATTTCTGCCGTAACAAGTAGATAGGTACACGTACCGTATGGTAGGTAATACCATCCTACTGGAACTACATGTCATCCAAATCCATGCCCTCCAAATGAGGTTACAAAAATTTCGATAGCATCTCGCGATATCGTTCTCTATTGACAGACACTGCACCAATGTAAAATCCACACCACACTATCACTCTTTTTTACAGTGGTCGTTCTTGAAAGACCCAAGGATTCTCTCTGCCCCAAATTCGACAGATTGCTTCTTCACATACCCACTAATAGAGATGAAAATACGCCTCGTTACTAAAGATGATTTTCTTAGCATCTCAGCGTCAACTTGTTGATTCGCCAACAAATCAATAAATGTCGGGTGCATTAATTGGTCGTCTGGTGTCAATGGGTTAGCTGAATCTTAACCCTTAACCGCTGACCTTCCTTTTCCGAACACTTTGACTGACATTGAGTCTCTCAGACTCCAATTTAAAAAAAATCTAGCCTTTTTTTAAATTTTCAAATATTGTGATGAAATTATAAACACTGCTATATATGCAATATATTAATTTGATTATAAATAATAAAAGTGCATTACACTAAGAAAAATGCAAAAATATAAAGATTTATTAAAAAAATAACAAGTTTATATAATTTTTAATAAATTTAAATATCAAAATAAAATAAAAAATTTAAGTCTATATTTTCGTTTAATAAAACTTAGCTTATAGTAAAAACTAAAGAAATGACTTCCAAACTCAAAAATAACAATTCGTGCAGAGGGTCAAATCAGTCATCGGAATCATCAGGGTTGCTACAATTGATACAGCATATCCTTGAGCACTGCAAACAAACTGTTTTTTTTTGCATATGATGCACATGTAAGATGTTTTTCTATGTATACGGGATGGACAAATGCAGCCCTATTATTTCCATTAGAATCACTGGCTTCCCCTTCTTCATCACCTCTTCTTCCTTTTCAGTATCTTCTCATCCTTCTTCCTCATCACTTACTTCCTGTTCACTTTCTGAGTCGTAATCGCTTGGTATATAAACGTCATCGTCAAGTTCAATATCGCTTCCTTATACCATTGCATATAAATTTCTTCAAAATCTGGTTCGGAATAATTAACGGTTTTGCGAGAACTAGTCATGTTTATTTATATTGTTTTCTTACATAAATACTGGCACGAAGTCTACCAGACACCGCGATGTTAACGGCCAGTACGAGATGGTCAACCTGTATTTTTATTGTTTGCAACCGAATCAGTTTCCTCAAATTTGGCAACTAGTCTTTTTAGTTGTTTCATTCGGAGCGTTCCTTCAACCGAAAATTCCACTTAATTTGCTGACAGTCTCAGCTACACACTCTCCGTACTTGCAATGAATTTTCACAATTTTCACTAGTTCATCACTGCAGCACTGTTTTATAATTAATTAAAAGTAACCTAAATGCAGGTACAAATCTAAGAGGTAAATAATAATTACCTACATCGCCCAAAAAGACAGAACTGAATTTTTTAATTTTAACAGTGCAATATTTTAATAACACGAAAAAAATTTAAAATAAATCTTAACAACTTATACCATTTTAAAGGTTGTAATAACAAAGATACCAGTGGTGTAACATCTTTCCAAAATTGCGACACTACGGTCCGGTCATACCTGTAATATTCTCTACAGAAGGAAAATAATGGCTGTTATGATAAGAAAACATAATTCTTTTTATAGACACGTCGCCGTCGTCTTATTTTAATCTTTTCACGATGTAATTTAAGTACTTTTAATAGAGTGTGTATTTATACAGGGTGATTCAGGTTTTAAGGCACAAACTGAAATGGGTGATAGATCTTATGATTTTAAGCAAAAAAGTTTGTATAAACATGAGTCCGATCTCGATCAGTAGCGGAGCTACAGGGAGTCAAAGTTTATTTATTTTTTTCTATTAATTAAAATATCTCGCTCACTTTTCAAAATATCAATTTAAAATTTGGTGTGGTTAATACTTCCTATAAGGACATCATTTCAAACATTTTAAAGATTTTTTAAATCTACAGGGTGATACGTTTTTGGGGGGTTGAGGCTTCTTTATCCCCCCCAAACTTTTTCGTAGTACGCCTCTGACATCTTCCAGTTAGCAAATTGGGTGGCTAGTTCAATTTAGAAGGTTTTTTTGCTTTTCAATTTTGTTCGAGAAAACAACCGTTTTCGAGATAAATAAGCATATCCGTTCTAAAACATGTTAATTTTGCCTGTTCCGCTTAAATTTTATTCTTGGACAAAATTCGTTAAAAATGCAATAAATTGTACTAAAATTGCAATGTTTTTAAACATGAGTCGAATTTGGATCAGTAGCGGGGATCGATACAGAAGGTAGAGGATCAAGTTGTTTTAAGGTTTTAAAGTTGGTTAAATGGTTCATACATACATTTTACCATTTTTTATTTTAATTAATAGAAAAAAATAAATAAACTTTGACCCCCTGTAGCTCCGCTACTGATCGAGATCGGACTCATGTTTATATAAACTTTTTTGCTTAAAATGATAAGATCTATCACCCATTTCAGTTTGTGCCTTAAAACCTGAATCACCCTGTATATTTTTGTATTACTCTGACAAAAATTATAGTTACATCTACCAATATCATTCATTTTCTCTTTAAATTATAAATCCGCATTAATACAGAGACCTTTGGAAGCCGAAGGAGGAAAGGAAGAAGATAATTTAAAAATTGCATAAAGGAGGTAAATATCCCCTTCGCCTTTAATCTGCTGAAAAATGAAACGTCGGGAACCGGATTTAAAGAGGCTAAAACTACACGGAGTATCCAAAACAAAATGCGAAGAGTGCGACGCAAACGTAAACATAAGGCAATAACAAGTGACTTTTATTTGAAGCTTGTAATGTAAAGAAGATCGGGAGAGAGCGCGGAATACTAATTTATCTGCAGATCGATAGCGGGGCCTTGTTGAATGTATCCTTCCTGGGGGTGTTTTCACAAATTTAACTTGGGAATATGTAGAAAGTAGATTTTGTTTTCTCGGATACATAAAATATACGTGTTTTGTTGAGGCCAATCTGTTCTCGGGGCATTGAGATGCTACCAGAAAATTGATTAATTGAATGTATTGATAAACTACTGTCTTCAAGGTAAATATATCAGTTCAATTTAAAGGTTCAACGTAATGAATACAATAACATTACTTATTTAGATGTATTATGTATTATGATAATAAATATACTGATTTAATAAAAATATACAGCATATCGCTAGTGCATTTCCGATTTTACTCAACATTCGAATCTGATCTATAAACTCATTTACGGTGTTCGTTCGCGAGGAAAATCCAGCTAAAAGAAGTTACCCATGTTTGGGGGCAACTGACCGACTATTAAGGAGGTTTATCTGATTTGGAATTGACGAACAAATATTCATAAAAAAATTAATATAAGCTTATTAATATGAAGAAAACCCTCAAAAAAGACGAGATATTAATAAAATAATTTTTCACGATTTAGTACAGGGTGATGATTGACTATATTTTGACCCCCCTTTAACTTTTCTGTTTTAAGAGTTATAAAAAAATGTTAAATACAAAAGTTGTACGAGTTTTTATAAGTTTTTCGAAAATGATAGTAGGAAAACAAACGAAGTCCAAACAAAATGGCCGCGGATGTTAACTTTGTTAAGTTAAATGGAACACCCTGTATATTTTTACATATTTGGATAGAATGTTCTCTGTCGAGCATAGTCATATAGGGTTTATTGAGTTAATCTCTAACAATAAGCGAGATAATATTGAAAAACGAAAAGAAGGTTTTTTATTGAGAAAATAAGACATCTTGTAATTGTTAAACCTTTTTCAGGCATTTCTGCCTTTTTCCAATTACGTAATTTCATGACAACATTGTTATTGTTTTACAGTTTGTATTATTATTTAATTAAAATGGGTTACACAGTACTAGAAAATTGAAATATTATAGGAATTAAAATAAAGCAAAGTTCTTCTCCTTTCTCTATTTTAATTTTAAATAATTTTCTACTTCTGTGTAATCTATTTTAATTAAATAATAATACATACTGTCAATCAATAGCAATGTTGTCAATACATTACTACCTGTCACTGTCACGACCTACCATATATGTCCATGAGTAATTAGACCTCTCACGGCAAAATTAGTGAGATTTCGTTACATTACCTATACGCATTTTGGACCGTATCAATGTCCAATCTGTCAAAATATATTATAACTAAATCTGTAAATCCTTACGTAATTGGAAAAAAGGCAGAAATGCCTGAAAGAGGACTAACAATTACAAGATGTATTATTTTCTTAATAAAAAACCTTCTTTTCGTTTTTTAAAAATATCTTACTTATTGTTAGAGATAGACCCAACATATATGACCCTATATGGCTATGCTCTACAGGAAACGTTCTATCCAAATATTTTGTTTGGACTTCATTTGTTTTCGTACTATGATTTATAATCCAGTATTATTAGGCTGAAAAGATCATAGCATGGACCAAACCTCTACGCAGAAAACCACTAGAGCTATGGGAAATACTCATAAATACAGTTGCTTATTATGTAATTTTTTGTGAATTTGCCTAATTTTTTGTATGTACAGAGTGATTCAGTGATTCACTGTATTTTGAACCCCCCCCCCCCTTTAACTTTTTTGTTGTAAGAGTTATAAAAAAATGTAAATTACAAAAGTTGCACGATTTTTTATGAATTTTTCGAAAATGATAGTAGAAAAACAAATGAAGTCCAAACAAAATGGCCGCGAATGCTAACTTTGTTATTTTAAATAGAACGTTCCTTGTTGAGCATAGTCATATAGGGTTTGTTGGGTCCATCTCTAACAATAAGCGAGATAATATCAAAAAAGGAAATGAATGTTTTTTATTAAGAAAATAAAATATCTTGTAATTGTTAGATCTTTTTCAGGCATATCTGCCTTTTTTCCAATTATGTATAGATTTAGATTTATTTGCAACATACATATTTTGACATATTGGACATTGATATAGTATATGTTATAACAACATTGTTGCTGTCTGACAGTTTGTATTATTATTTAATTAAAATGGATGGCACAAATTGAAATATTATAGGAATTAAAATAGAGTAAGTTATTCTCCACATTCTATTTTAAATCCTAATAATATCTCAATTTTCTACTTCTGTGTAACCCATTTTAATTAGATAATAATACAAACTATCAATCAATAACAATGTTATCATTACATTACTACCAGTCACAATCACTGTCTAATTAGTGCGATTTAGTTGAAATACCTGTACGCATGATGGACCGTATCAATGTCCGATATGTCAAAATATATTGCAACTAAATCTAAATCCTTACGTAATTGGAAAAAAGACAGAAATGCCTGAAGAAGGTCTAATAACAATTACAAGATCTTTTATTTTCTTAATAAAAAAGCTTCTTTTCGTTTTTTAATATTATCTCGCTTATTGTTAGAGATGGACCCAACAAACCCTATGCTTGATATGGAACATTTTATCCAAATATGCAAAAATATACAGGGTGTTCCATTTAAATTAATAAAGTTAGCATCCGCGGTCATTTTGTTTGGACTTCATTTGTTTTTCTATTATCATTTTCGAAAAATTCATAAAAAATCGTGCAACTTTTGCAACACATTTTTTCATAACTCTTAAAATAAAAAAGTGAAAGGGGGCTGTCAAAATATAGTGAATCAGCATGTACAGTCACAAAGACGAAAATATCGAATTCTTTAGATCAACGTAAAGACGATAATAGTTTTATATAACAATCCCTGGGAGACTTAAAACGTGCAAGAAATACTGTTTTTTATTAAAAAAAAGTTACTGCGCCATTGCACTATTCGAAACACGTATACATTAAATTTTGTGAAAACATATTTTTGTGCTTTTTTCTAAATTGAATTGTTCTTGTACAAATAATGGTTTTAAGTTCGTTCTAATAGTAGAAGGTGATTCGGTAATTAACGCTAAGGAAAAAGTTCCTATGGACATTATGTCCTAAAAGGCGTAGTTTCTTCGTTACATAACGTAACATTTTATAAACAAGAAATTATTTTTCCCTCTGTATCAGAAATATGACATTTTTACATCTCCATTTGCATATGTAAGGGTATGTATTGAGAAAATAATGGTGAACTCCTTTTATAAGTTTTATTAAAAAACCTGTAACACATTTTCTGTAATACACAAAAGAACCATTGCTAAGTCATGCGAGTACATCAGTCTGAAGTTACTTAGGGCAGAAAACAGGTTAATGTACCTATTAGTTTTATTAAAAAGTGCTTATTATTTTGTTATAAATATTAGTTTTCGAGTTGTTGTCATCTAGTGTGTAATAAAGACAATATTACAATAATTATTACTCTATTAGTTAATTTGCAAGTTTCTGACAAACCGCAAATCTTATCTCTTAAAACTTTGCTAGGAACAGCCATTTTCGTACAGATTACGAATAAAATAACGGCTTGAGGTAAGTCGTAAAATTGACAGCGTAATACTGAATCAATGATTATGTACAATAGTGACGTCAATATTGTAATGATTTGTTACTAAAGAATCGTTACTTGCTAGTAATCGTAGTAATCGAGTGGCTGTTCTGTCGAGGAATCGTTACACGATTTCTTGCCTTATGGAATACCAATACACACTAACAGCGAGCAACGAGGCTATGATTAGTACGATTCCCAGATTCAGTCAGTAAGGTGCTTGTCAAGATGTCCACCATAGCGCAACGCTCCAGCGTTGCGCTATGAAAATAACATCACGCTGTTGTACTATCTAGCACATTCCCGTGCACCTAACCCCCTATACTATAGGTCCCATAGCGAGTTCGCGTGATAGAATAGAATATAAGTAATGCAATTTTGCATTATTAACAAATTGAACAGTTAAACTGGGTCTGCTTCTTTATCGGTTTTTGATGAGTAAAGTAAAAGCAACTTGCACTACTTTTCTTGCCATTTTGACATTTAAGTAGGGTACGGAAAAAATAGGAAGCATCGGGGGAAGCGAGTGCAAGTGAAGCAGGCAGTCGTTCTTTAGTATCGAAAGTTAGATACTCGATACTCAGGGTCGTTAGTGGACTCTGGGGAAGATGGCTCATTAGAGTAAGACCTTTTTCCTTCTAGTAATTTTGTAGAGATTTTATATGCGTGGCCTACCAGGACAATTGGGAGTAAAGAACCGATTTGTAATAACTACTTGTTTTCTTTCTCTCGCAACCTCTTAGTGTAAATTAACCCTCAGACCCCAGTTGTTAATAGATCTTGTTTTAAGTAATATGTGGTAACCCGAAAACGTCCCATACTGCTTTGGATATAACAACATATCTGCCCTTTTATTTCCCATCACATTATTGTTGCCAGGATTCTAGGTCAGTTTCAGACGATTATCATGTCCCAACAGAGACATTGGCATAAGGATATCGACTTGAGCGCCGCGAGAGGGTAATTTTGTGGAGTAAAAGCGAACGTAAAGCCGTTTGATTTTCTGTGTGCATGCTGGTTCATATATCTTTTCGAAATGTTCGTATCCAAGAGATTTCTGTTCTCATCCCACAAACCCATCCCTGAGCTGTTTCCTCTTTTAGATCCCACAATAAACTGGACAAATCTTTTCGACACCTGACGTTAGAGTTAGCAAGTCAGATACCCAGGAAACTTCTACTTTGAAATTTATGTGAAGGTAGAATATTGTGGGAAACAGCTACATGTTCCATCCAGCATTGCATCCCAAAATCCACTACAGATCATTAATCAGCTGAACACCAGGCATAGACCGGATATTGGTATATCACAAATCGAGTAACGAATTAGCTGTCTGGATGTCAATCTACATACACGTTTTCAGTGTGGGTGAGACATAGCCCACAAAATGTATGTCGTATCTTGAATGTCATTGATACTCGTTGCTTTGTACTGTAATGAACTAGTTTTAGTTTCCGTTTTATGCAAGGCTTTTGCCTATTATTTTATTAATTAGCTTAATTGGTTAAGAGCAATTATCTGCGCGTCGAGTGAAACCGTACGTTTGTCCCACTCTGCCGAGTGCCACGCGCATGATCCCACCACGACTCCCGCTAATCAAGAGGGATCGAGACAATAAAACCAGTTTTCCTGACCAAAAATAGGCAGTCCGCTGCCAGAACTCGAAGATCTCCAAGATCACTCCAAGGACCCTACCGAAGACCTGCCACCGCCATCCGACCCAAGGAGTTAGCCGTCGCTAGCAATCATCCGGAATAAGTAAGCAAATTGTATTTTCCTATGTTCAGCTGTCCTGCTATGGTAAGTCTGACCGAATTTGAACTCTGGTAAGACAGTACGACCACAGCGTTGTCGGCGGCGAAGCCCACCGCCCTCATTCGATGAACGGTGTTGGTCACATTAACCGAACTGTTTGTTTGGCTGGGTATCCCACCGCTAGTGGAAGACGTTGAGGGCAGGTTCGTACGGCAGCAGTGCTGTCGGCGATGGTTTAGCTGAATATCCCACCACCAGTGGAAGACGTGAAGGTATCTGACTGTATGGCAGAAGCGTTGTCGGCGACGGTTTGGCTGGGCATCCCACCGCCCAAGCTTGATAAACGCTCTAAGGCATAATAACTGAAACTGCTGGTTTGGCTGGCTAGCCCACCGTCAGTGGAAGACGTTGTGTGTCGGCCTTGCATCGACGGATAGACCTTTGAAGTTTGGCTGGGTACCCCACCCCTTCCGGGAGAAATCTGTCACCCGTCACGCAACCGAACGTGCACCTGGATCAGACTTTGATTCCTGTGAACCAAACAAGTCCTTTTCCTGATTACCGTTTGCTTATTTATGCCCGTTGTGCATTGCATTGCTTCGCTTTTCTCCTTGGCTGGTTGAAACCCCGCTTAATTTCCGAAAACACCGAATAAGCATTTTTAATTCCGTCGCAAATAATTGCTCTAACCAATTTTATTTTATTCATACCACTTATAAATTACTTTTGCATTTCTGATTTTAATTGTTTATAAAATTGTAAGTAGAATCCATTTTGCTTTTGATTGTTTCAATTTCCGTAGGCCTTAGTAATATAAAATAAATAAATAAATATACTACGACTGGAAAGTCGTATTCATTTTTAATGCAGATAAGATTGATAAATTCCGATCAGTAAAATATCTTACTATCTTTTTGAGATCTACACTGATAAATCCGTTTATTTAAAAAGTAAAATAACACTACACTCAGAGAACAACTTTTGATTATAAAGTAAGAGAAATATAACCGGCCCCTGGAATTAAACTTTCTTCACTGTAGCTACCTGACTACTCCAAACTGAGGGTAAGGTTCACGTGGAGTTTCTCCCGCGTAAAAGATAGGGAAAATGGCGCCCGAGACTAACCGAACAAAAAGATTATAATCCGGAGTACATTCCTGTGACGTCACTCGCCGCCGCCGGTTGCCGACCACCACTGCCGAGAAAATAGTAATCAAGGGTCGTCACAAAATTAGGCGCCCAAGCAGGAACATCAGTGACGCCTATAAATATTGTAAATTAGCATTCAAATTGCATATTAACATTCCGTTTAGAGTTGGTATAGTAGTAGTTTACCAGTAACGTCCGAACCGACCGTCACCAAAATACGTTACATCCCCAATATCTATTGAACAATAGGAATAGAGTAACAATAATATTCAATTTATGACATATTTTGTGTCGGCAGAAGTATGATTTTAGCTGTTTACTAAATATCGGTGTAATGTAGCCCATAGAGTTGTTTCCACAGTATCATTAGGTAAATGTTCTTTTTCTTTTCACCTAGTGCGATACTAGTCATTACTTACAGTTTAGTAGGTTACTCTCTGCTAGTAAGTACAAAGCAGTGCTATGGCCCTCTTGTTAAATAGCTAATATAGATTACTAGAAAGTTTCGTTCAAAAAAAAGTAAAACGATCAGTTGGGCGCTATGCTTGGATTTGCTTTATTACATTTTCTTGAACTTTGGGACTGATAATGACCCCAATAATATTTTCACCAGCTATACGCCCTCTAAGAAGATTCCAACTGGGGACGCCTTTACAGTTGATTTAAAATTCACACCTGCGCCGCCCAAATGAATTTTTCTAAGTGTGTCGTGAATCGCTTATTCAAAACACGACTGAAATCCCAGCGTGGTAATCTGTACTGCAAGGCCGAGTGTGTAGCCCTCTCTCAAGGGTGTGCCTTATTTTATCGTGTACCTTTTTAACATTCCTTTCCCCACTTAACTTAATTAGTTTGTCGTAATCTTGCCAGGTGAAATATCGCATCGTTTGAGAAAATGCCCATTATATTTCAGTTAGGGCTGTAAACCCTTCAACTTTTAAGTGCAAAAATTAACTATTAATTTTAATTAAGTGCGCCAGCAACGTGACATAAGTTTGAAACCTGAGAACGGTTTACTTTCTACATTTTATATGCAGAGTCGAAGATGGGGAAAGTAAAATGTGAGCATAGTACGTGTTAAATTTTATATATTTTTTTATAAAATATAAAATTAATAAGCTTTTGTTTCCTCATGGAGAAATGTCCATTGTAATTTTTTAATCTCTTGAAACGAAGGCAAACAATCTGCTTTGATTGCAAAAATCTAAGTATGCAAAGCGTTTTAACCCAACAGACAATATTCCTAACTACTGATATTGCAACTACGTTTCATCAAGCAGTGTCCCTCATATGAAATTCGTAAAATTCAAATGGTCAAAGCCCTTGACACTAAAAATGGATTTTTTTCCAAAAATTTGATGATAGGTACATATTTTTTTTCCGTTAATATTTATTAATTCTATACTAGAAGGGACGCCACCTGATGAAAAAATCGCAAGTAAAATGTGGAAATAAAAAGATCTCTTTGTAGCCGATAGCAGATATTTCTTTGATTTTTTTACCAATTTCAATATAGCGGGAATATGATTTTGAATGAATATTCAGATACACCATTTTTAGTTTTCATTTTGGATAACTATTTATTACTATTGTATTATTCATACTAGTTGAAATATTAAAAAAAGCTTTGAATTTGTTTAAAGCAGTAATGGAGATTATCAAAAAATAATTTTTATTCATAGAATAGTTTTATACTTCTCAAAGCTCTTTTTAAATTTGCAGATATCATTTAAAGTTCAGAAAAATTGTGAATCTGAAAGAATACCAACGGATATACAGGGATGGCCAGAAGTACGGAATAAAATTCATATCTTTTGAATGAGTCTTTTTTTTAAAACGCCGAAACACGTTAACTGATTTTGATTTTTTCCCATCTTTCGGTGATATAACAATTAATTTTTCTTCAACTCCCTAACCTCCAGCTACCCCTACTTTTTTTCAAATGGAAACATAAGGCATGAGGAGGCTCGTTGAAAAGCTTATAAAAAACCGAATCCAGCCATACCAAATAAACACATGTTTTTTTTCATTTAGAAATTTGAAACAAATAGATAATTTACAAAAATAAACTCAACGTCGCAAATGCTGAAAATGCCCTCCATTCACTATTTGACATTCTCCAAGACGATAGTAATGCTGTCCACACCATTCTGAATTACTTCAGCTGGTAAATTATGCATCTTCGTCCTATCCGGTCTGTCCTAGTAGACTCTTTCTTTCAAATATCCCCAAAGAAAATAATCCAGTGGTGTTAAGTCGGGGGATCTTGGCGGCCATACAACTGTACCCCGTCTACCAATCCAGCGATTTGGAAACATTTCATCTAAGTATCTTCGAACATCAATACCAAAATGTAGGGAAGCGCCATCTCGTTGGAACCAAATTCTTTCATTCGGTATATCTAGATCAATTTCATGAGGGAAAATCACAGCTAGAGCAGGTATCAGGTCAAATGTTAGGAAATCCAGGTAGCGTGCGGCAGTAAGATTTTCTTCAAAAAAGAATGGGCCCAAGATTATGTGATTGATGATACCTGCCCATACATTAACTTTCTGTGGATGTTGCGTATGCGATTCGCATGTCCAGTGTGGATTTTCCTGGGACCAAAAGCGATAGTTGTGCCTTTTAACCACTCCATTTAAATAAAACGTAGCTTCATCCGAAAAAAGTACGTCTCGTTGAAAACCATTATTGTCGTCACACCGTCACATCATTTCTTCACAAAATTGTAATCACCTATCATAATCGTCTTCCAAAAGCTCTTGGACAAGACATACCTTATAGTGGTATTTCTCTTGTTTCAGAAATATTTGAATTGCAGTTTGAGAAGCCTCGTGATTGCGGGCCAATCAAACAGTTGAAGTATGAGGTTTTTCAACAAGTTCTAATGCAATGTCTAATTTCTTTTCTTCATTCAAAGCACGTGCCCGTCCAGTTTTGGGTAAAGTCTGTACTGTACCGTGTTCCTCAAATTTGTGAAATATTTTACTAACTGTCCCTTGCGATATTTGGTTTTCGGGATATTTCGCATTAAATAAATCGCGCAAGATTTCGATACGTTGCTTTTCCGACCTACCTACCATTGCAATTCAGTAAATAACTTGATTTTGACACAATAGTAACGTTTTCAAACTCCAATATACAACTAAAGCGAAAAATTAATCAGTAAGCCTGGCAAGTAAAGCAACATAAAAAATATATCTTTTTTGGATTAGCAGTGATGGGTACAATTTCAAATTCATTATTTGCAAATTCATGGAGGATAACACTGAAGATAATTAAATTTTATTTCACTTGTTAAGTAGGTGTTTTATACAACCCTAAAAACCTTGCTATTGAAAAAATAAAACTTATTTTATTTGGTATGGCTGGATTCGGTTTTCTATAAGCTTTTCAACGAGCCCCCTCATGCCTTATGTTTCCATTTGAAAAAAAAAGTAGGGGTAGCTGGGGGTTAGGGGGTTGAAGAAAAATTAATTATTATATAACCGAAAGATGGGAAAAAATCAAAATCAGTTAACGTGTTTCGGTGTTTTAAAAAAATTAACTCATTCAAAAGATATGAATTTTATTCCGTACTTCTGGCCATCCCTGTATATACTACTCTGACAGACATGGGCTTATTAAACTCTACAATAATGTGTATAAGGCATATTAAAACTTTTGTAACAACGTTTCTATTATAAAAAATTATGTATTATTATATGTTATAGGCTTTATGTGCCATTTTTACCTATAGTAGGGAAGATTTGTTGTATAAAGTCAAATATCCGAGACATATAGAATGTTATTTAAGTATATGGCCAAATTTTAAGGGGTGATTCTTTGAGCGATTCTAAGGCGAAAAGTTTATGTAAACATAGATCCGGGTAGTGCTTTGTTTTCAAGAGACCGGGTGTAAAACTGTTTTAAAAAATCATTATTTCGTAAAAATCTTAATAATCCTTTAGCCGATTTTGTTGAAATATGGCAGTGTTATTTATGGTGGCGTCCCGTGGGTCCAAAATTTTTGACAAAAAAAATGTGCGCAACTGTATTCTTAAAAGTCTGATAGTAAGCAGATAAAAATACAACTTTTTTGTCTCTTGAATTTTTTTGTATCTTGCTACCTTTTTGGAAAAAAATCACTTTACACAGTACACCCCCGTTTTTGGTAGTTTTAATTTTTTATTATTTTATGGAATAAAGTAATTTTTATTTTTTCTTCTCCAAAAAGGAAGCGATATACGAAAAAATTCAAGAGACAAAAAAGTTGTATTTTTATTTGCTTAATATCAGAGTTTTAAGAATACAGTGGCGCACATTTTTTTGTCAAAAATTTTGGACCCACGGGACGCCACCATAAATAACACTGCCATATTTCAACAAAATCAGTTAAAGTATTATTAGGATTTTTACGAAAAAATGATTTTTTAAAAAAGTTTTACACCCGGTATCTTGAAAACGAAGCACTACCCGGATCTATGTTTACATAAACTTTCCTTAACCCCCTTCTATCACTGCCAAATTTCAACCAAATAGCCTAACGATTTTTAAAAAAAAATTGACAAACTGTATCTTGAAAACGATGCAGTACCGGACCTGTATTTATATAAAGTTTTCGTCTTAAAATCACTCAAAGAGTCACCATTGAAGTCTGGCCACGTACTTAAAACACCCTGTATAACATAATTATTCGTTTTCATGACGATTATATTTTTGTTTCTAACATGCCTCTCGGTGCATAATCGGTTATAATCGTAAGATTTCCGACAGTTCGCTGTGTATCGACAATTAAGCATCTTCTAGTTGGATTAAAATAGACAGCATATACAGGGTAGCCCCTCGAAAACTTACCGCAAGACATTACAGGGTAGTAATGAACTTTTCGGCAAAATCCAAAAACAGGTAAAGTTTGCTTCTGAGGGGGACAACTTTTGGCGAAAAAAGCATAGCAAAATCTTCAACCCCCTAAGTGGGGGTGCCATCCCCCAATTTTTTTTAAATGGGAATGGGAGTCAAGTGGGGGTCATTAGAAAGGGCTTTTAATTCTCTATACATCGATTCTTACTTTTTGAAAATCGATCCATTATTTTAGAAAATATGCAGCTTTGAAACTACGAACAATATTTTTGACGAGAAATGCGAAAATCGATTTAATTTTACTTCAAAACTTACGGTATTAGCTTGGTAAATTCCTTAAATGTTGTCCGCCAGCTTGCATACA
>NW_019416980.1:50786-107822 GCF_000390285.2 Anoplophora glabripennis | reverse complement strand
TCAGTGGCGCGCGTACGGATTGTACCATAAGGTTTTTCGAAGAAAATTGTGGTACGCCACTGGTAAAAACATCTTTTTAATATTTGTTTATGATCTACTTTTTATTTTAAACAAAATTACCCTCTTGCGTTTTATTTCTAGCTCTTGTAATTTTTCCGTAAATAAAACTTTTGTAAATACCATTTTATCCCACTGCTAACAGAGGAATATAAAAATAACAAAAGCATTATGAAGTACGCTTTGACTCAGCCACCGAACATGGTCAAATAGGCATTGAAAAAAGATTTTTGCATTGAAAATGATATTAAAAAACTAAATTTTTTGAAATTTTTTAACACCCTGTAGCTTGGAGAAGAAAATCCGTAGAGCATAATTTTATATGACAAATATTTATTTTTTAAAATAAAAAATCCACTGTTTAATTTATTCCCAACCTTTATGTTACACCCTGTATATTATTAAGCTGTGTAGACAGTATAGACACATGTTTAGTGGGATACATGATCATACTGGGTTGTGTGAAGTTGAAAGTTATGTAAGTATCTAACTGCTTTATAGTTCGCAATCGTTTTGTTTTTTCATATTTAAATCATGTCTAAATCTTAAAAATTATTATCTTGTGTGCCCTATTAGAAACCGCTGATGTTAATATTTACATAAGACGGAGGAACAGAAATCTAACGTTGATAATAAAGAGCACGGGTAAAGTCAATCAACCAAAGGTAATATAATTACAAGAAAAGAAAGTTAACGCTTCAGGAGATGTTTCATTCTTAGGGAGTTGCAAGAGTGATTCTCTTAAGACAGGGTTCTGAGATATAAAAAAGACTATTCTTAGGGGTAGATTTCAGGGGGCTGTAACTCCGAAAGAGGGGGCCACTTGGCAAAAAGAAAAAATACGGGTCCCCTAAATTTGTCTTAAGAATCTATGACCAACTTGTATCGCATTAATTTCGGTACACCCTGGATAATGTATAATGTTCTTATAATGACATTTAGAATTGCAATAAAGAATAAAGTGCATTTCTTTCAGTGTTCATCTTATTATTGTATGTTATTTCGTGTAATTATCTTACAATTGTTTTATGTTGTTTCGATATAATTGATATTCTTATGTATTTTTACGGTACCTTTGACTAAGAAGAGGCATAAAGAAAATTAATAGTAGAAACTGGGTTATTAGAGGAAAAGGTTTCAAAACCCTCGTATTTTAAAAAGCTGTCCCAAATTTGAGGAGCAACTTCCGACCGCCCCGTACGTGCTGGAGATAACCGAAAATTTTTTAATAGGCCGTAAAGTTAAGCTAATAAAAGATATTTGTTCGGTTAATTGGGCTATCTTTTGTGGGCATTATGCGGGTAAGTGCTTAATCAGGGTTGTCGCTGGGTCGGAGGTTTTGAAACTGAAACATGATGCAAACAAGGATTTCCTCGGCCATTCTCATCACATCTCATTTAATAACATTCGCAACTGACACCGCAGTTTTATGTTCCCGTATTTCACCCTTTCTCACATCCAGTCCGGCTAGAGTTGAGGGCTATAATATTTTTAATTTGTTTTATTGTAGCTTTGTTGTATGTTGAACAGGAAGTTTCCCTATTGTTCGGATGATAATATTTTAGCGACCTTCCGGTCAGACGCCGGATTCCCCCTCCACCTTTATGACACTTCCCTTTTAATGTTGCCATACTTTATAGTCCGCGCCGTTTGCGCCGTTTGATTTGTAGTTTTCATAATTTCAGCCTTTATGTCCGCCTGTATTATACACCTATTCACAATGCCCGGTTATTGCACTAAAAATCTCGGAATTGCTTGCTCATAAAAATTTTAGAGTGCGATTGTCTTTTTTACCAGCCCCGAGCACGCCATAAAAACATATTTATGGGCGACTAATTGATGGAATTTTTTTTAAAGGCTTATTCTCAACTAAGAAGAGGGACAAATAAATTAATATAAAAAATGATAACTACTAATGATTTAGAGAAAAAAATTAACTACTCTGGTAAATTAATATTCATTTGCTTCACCAAAACAGTCGTGTAAAATAGCAGGTGGACCATGGGAGCTGAAAGTTTTGAAAATGTCATTATTTCATTACTATGAATAGGTTGCCGCGGATTTGTTTGACAAATTATCTGTCATTTTATGCCATTTAGTAATAGTCCACATTACATACTCCCCTCTGGAAAGTTGATTACCACATACTTTATAATTCCTGAGGAGCTTCGTTTTGACGAGTCTACCACATTTTTCCTCTGCGACTTTTCTCGATTCTTCCGCTTTTCCACTCGGAAAAGTCCAAAAACATGGCAATTTCCCGGGGTCTTGAAAAGTCAAGACCACTTCTTCTATTTTTAGCTTAAGTAACTGGAAATTTTGTTGCAAATGCCAATTTAAATTTGTCCAACAGAAATTCTTCCGACATTGACTTGTCTACCGGTCGAAACATGCCAAAATAACAGGGTATTGAAAATCAATTACCACATAGGTAATTTTTAGTAAAATTAATTGTAAATAATTAATTCAGTCAAAAAGTATTGTTGCCCGACAAATTTCAAGCCGCGTTTTTTCAGTACGACAGCTGGAAATCGGAATTTTCACGGGGTATGAAAAATCGATTACCACATATCTAATTTTCATTTTTTCCACTTTTAAATTTACTGTACAAAATAGTGATATAAGTGTCCGACGATTTAATGTCCGCAAATTATTAAAAAATCAATAAATCAATAAACGTGATGAAATTTAATTTTTTCACTCCAAAAATTTCATATTTATAAATGGTTATTAATTATTATTATGTAAATTATTATTTGTTTCAAATAAATAATTATAATATTGCTTATTTTATGCTTAAAAATTTAAAAGTTATAAACAAATGAAGTTATTTTTGAGGCGATTAATACGATCTTAGTGCATAATGCATTATTTCTAAATAAATTAATATTATACTTGATATAAAAATCCTTTTTTCTCTTTCAAGTTTTCATTCGCGTTTGTTATTTTTCTTTACAAAAATTTTCCTATTTTTCTAAAAGAAAATCCCAAAACTTTTGTGCATAATTTTTTTACACCATACATACTTTTTTGAAATCGTTTAATTCTTTTCTCGATATTTATTTGGCTAAATTGAGCATATAGAGATTTACAATTACAAGAATAAAACGAAAAATATATACAGGGTGTTTCAGAAAGACCTCCCGTAAATAAAGGGGGTGATAGTACGACAAAAAATGAGAATTTTTTGTCTTATGAACTATATGTCTATCTCCTCTTGTTTTCGAGATACAGAGAGACAAAATAAAATTTTTTAAATAACATTTTTATGAAAATTTCCAAATGGTGCGAAATATTTTTATGAAATTTGGTAGTCCGAGGTTTTTAAGGGTGCCAAATACGCTAGTCTAATTATTTTTTGTATATTTCATAGAAGGCGCTAGTTATGCTACATTCTTATTACAATTTAAGTTATATTTTTTTTAAGGTTAGGTTTTTTACCAGTCGGGCTCCAATTTCTATTGTACAATTTTATTTTCTAAAAATAATGTACTCTTGTTAGAACTTCCTAATGTGGACGATTTTCGAGAAAAAAGGCTTTTAATTAAACTCTTACAATATTACACTATAAAATAAGTGACTTTTCTCAAAGTAAGCTTGAGCTTTGAGAAGAGGAGATAGACATATAGTTCATATGACAAAAAATTCTTATTTTTTGTCGTCCTCACCCCCTGTATTTACGGGAGGTCTTTCTGAAACACCCTGTATTGTATATTTATATGGAATTTTGCTTAATACATGAAAATACCTTATTAGAAATTATAAATACATGTGCACATTTTTTACGAAATTTTTTTCATCATTTTTTGTCGGACTGACGATTTGCGGATATATTTTTGTCGGACATTACAATTTTTGCTTATAAAAAACACTTTTCTATCGTGTGTTATTTTTGTCCGACATGTGGTAATCGATTTTTCATACCCTGTGAAAATTCCGATTTCCAGCTGTCGGACTGAAAAAACGCGGCTTGAAATTTGTCGGACAACAATACTTTTTGACTGAATTAATTATTTACAATTAATTTTACTAAAAATTACCTATGTGGTAATTGATTTTCAATACCCTGTTATTTTGGCATGTTTCGACCGGTAGACACGTCAATGTCGGAAGAATTTCTGTCGGATAAATTTAAATCGGCATTTGCAACAAAATTTCCAGTTACTTAAGCTAAAAATAAAAGATGTGGTCTTGACTTTTCAAGACCCCGGAAAATTGCCATGTTTTTGGACTTTTCCGAGTGGAATAGCGGAGGAATCGAGAAAAGTCGCAGAGGAAAAACGTGGTAGAATCGTCAAAACGAAGCTCCTTAGGAATTATAAAGTATGTGGCAATCAACTTTCCAGAGGGGGCCTGTACTGTGGATTATAATCATAGAACAGTGGTCCGGCAAATAACGTTCTTTTGTGATTAAATCTTACTACAAAAATAATGATTGTGTGGTCGCAGCATAGCGGCAATATCGAATTAATTTCAACATTGCTCGTCACGGGAGAGTTCCATCTGCCAATGCCATAAAGGAGTGGGTTCGTAAATTTAAAGATACTGGATCAGCTGAAAATGTCAAACATAAGGGACCAAACAGAAGTGTCAGAAGCCTTGAAAACATTGATCTCGTTAGAGCAGTCCAAAACGTTCAAGTCGAAAACAAATCCAGGCCAGGCTTATCTAGGATTACTTTTCTTAGAATTTTACACAAGGATCTCAATTTTCATCCTTATAAAATCCAGATTGTCCAAGCATTGAAACCATCAGATTTTCCTGTTCGCCTACATTTTGCTAAAACGATGCTGCAGCATGAACTTGACGTTCACAATTTATGGATGTCTGATGAAGCATATTTCCATTTATCTGGCTATACCATTAAACAAATCAAGCGTTAATGGGTTTTGGAAAATCCACAAGAACTTCATCAACAGCCGTTACACAGCCCCAAGGTAACAGTATGGTGCGCAATATCTTCAATTGGAATCATAGATCCCTATTTTTTTGAGGATCACAATGAAAATGATTTAACAGTCAATGATGCACGCTCTACTGACATGATTAACCAGTTCCTTACACAGCAACTGAACATGCTGATGAATTTAGTGTCGATGATACTTTAAGAGCTCTATTAGATTTAACACCTAAATTTACCAACGGTCCCGATGGTATCCCAGTCTTTATTATGTGCTAATGTTTTAGTAGAGCCCCTTACTGTGTTATTTAATTTGTCCTTAAAATTTTGTTCAGTCCCTGAGATCTGGAAAGTTTCTCGGATATGCCTTGTATTTAAAAAAGGCGATAAGACTAGTGTTGAAAACTATAGACCTATAGCAGTTATAAATAACTTTTCCAAAGCCTTTGAAAATGCCTTACACCACTTATTATACATACAGCGTGTATATAAATAACACCGAAAAAATTCAAGGGGCGATTCTCCGATGAAAATTAATAGGGGTCTTTGGTATAAAATTTTTCTGAAAAAACCCTCCCCTGAAAAGTTACGCCCCTCCTAAAGTTACAAAAAAAAAATTGTTTTTCTTTTTATCTTCCACGTACATCAAGCTAAAGAAACCAAACTTGGTGAACATTATCTGTCAATAAAACTACAGTTTTTGAAATTTTTTCAACCCTGAACTATTTTTGTAAGGGGTTGAAATAATCAACCCCCATGACATTTTTTCTTATAATTTTTTTTTCGATAAAATTTTGTCCTTTTAAAAAATATGTCTAAAAAACCCCATTCATTTACTAACTTTTTGATCTCTTCAAGTTTCTTCGAAAAGTTAAGGATTTATGACAAAAAAAAATAAATGTATTGTAATGTATTTTTAAAAAGATGAGCTGTTTAACGCGAGTGTATTTTGCCGAAAGATCTAGTGGCCTGTTCTTTACAATGGAATCCGTAGAAACAAATGTCAATGTCATTTATTGTCATATTAAATAACATTTTATTAAAAAACACTCAACCAAATAGTTGACCTATGATTCTACTAGGCTAAGAAGTTTGGAACTTAGACTAAAAGTGAACAAATGATGAATAATGTTATAACAGTAACAAAAAATAAAAATCTGTCGGATATTGACAATACAATCTACAAAAAATGTTGAAAATGATTGCCTTCAGCTTCAATACAAGCATCTACTCTTGTTCTCATAGAATTGCGTATGCGTTCAAATATTCCTGGTGAATTTTTTATCGTTTCACACCCTGCTACAATGCGGTTTCGCAAATCATTGATATCTTCAACTGGCCTTGAGTAGATCAAAGATTTCAGATATCCCCATATGCAAAAATCCAAAGGATTAAGGTCAGGGGAGCGGGCTGGCCAATTTACATATCCTCCTCGACCTATCCATCGATTGGCATACACCTCATCCAAGTGACGTCTTGCACGTATACTAAAGTGGGCTGGTGCACCGTCGTGCATAAACCATAAACGTTGCCTAATTTGAATGGGAACTTCTTCAAGAATAATAGGTAATTCTTCGAGAAGATGACAATATGAGTCACCATCTAATCGTCGTGGAAGAAAATAGGGACCAATTAAATGATCGTCGATAATTCCGAGCCACACATTTAATGAAAATTGATACTGATGATTTCCTTCAAAAAAGTCATGAGGATTTTCCTCAGCCCAAATATGATTGTTACGAAAATTTCTAATACAGTCTCTTGAGAAATTCGCCTCGTCAGTAAATAAAATATTTCTTAAGAACTGCGGCGCTTGGCCGATCATATTAATAAGCCATTGACAAAAAACCACACGTGGTAAAAAATCTCGAATCAGTAACGACTGCACCCGTTGGAGATGATAGGGATATAACTGTTGTTCTTTTAAAATTCTAAAAACTACCGAATGGCTTACATTTAGGACACGAGCTATTTTCCTGGTACTAGTTTCTGGGGATTCCTCAATTAAATTAAGTACGGCTTCATCGACAGCTTCAGTTCTAACTTCTCGGCTACGGCCACAGTCATGACTTCTCTTTTCAAATTTTCCAAGTTCCCGCAAGCGTTGGTGAATATTTGTGAACGTAGTATGGTGGGGTAATCTACGCTCTGGGTACTGTTCAGCATAAAGTCTTTGCGCTTCCAATGCATTACCGTTAGCATACCCATATGTAAAATGCATATCTGCCATTTCTAAATTCGAATAGTTAACCATATTTTCGGTTTATTAACTAATATTTTCTACACAAAATCATGAAACTTGTGAAATAGTAAGAAACAGTAACAATAAATGACATTGACATTTGTTTCTACGGATTCCATTGTAAAGAACAGGCCACTAGATCTTTCGGCAAAATACACTCGCGTTAAACAGCTCATCTTTTTAAAAATACATTACAATACATTTTTTTTTTTTTGTCATAAATCCTTAACTTTTCGAAGAAACTTGAAGAGATCAAAAAGTTAGTAAATGAATGGGGTTTTTTAGACATATTTTTTAAAAGGAAAAAATTTTATCGAAAAAAAAATTATAAGAAAAAATGTCATAGGGGTTGATTATTTCAACCCCTTACAAAAATAGTTCAGGGTTGAAAAAAATTCAAAAAGTGTAGTTTTATTGACAGATAATGTTCACCAAGTTTGGTTTCTTTAGCTTGATGTACATGGAAGATAAAAAAGAAAATCAATTTTTTTTGTAATTTTGGGAGGGGCGTAACTTTTCAGGGAAGGGTTTTTTCAAAAAATTTTATACCAAAGACCCCTATTAATTTTCATCGGAGAATCGCCCCTTGAATTGTTTCGGTGTTATTTAGATACACCCTGTATAGTCAAATCCAGAGGCAGATTAGTGTTCATCAGCATAGATTCATAAAAAATATGTCGACGGTAACGAACCTACTCTGTATCACACAATTTATTGATCAGTATGACAATAATATTCAAGTAAATGTAATACTGATTTTTCTAAAGCATTTGATAAGTTGAACCATTCTATTCTTCTGTTAAAACTTAAACAAGTTCGTCTTTCCTCATATTTGCTTGTATTATTTCGATCTTATTTCGTAGTCAGGAAACAGTATGTCGAATGTCGTGGTTTTAATCGCAAAGTTTTTGTGCTACTTCTGGTGTGTCCCAAGGATCTATCCTTGGGCCACTGCTCTTTATACTTTTTATTAATGATTTCAATGCTTCCTATCTTCTTTACGCGGATGACGTGAACATTTTTTGTGCATTAAATAGTGCTGATGGTTGTGTAAAGTTACAGAATAACAATAACAGAAGATTTTATCATAAATTTCTAACACTTTGTAATGTTACATCCTGTACAATTCGTGTAAATCAATTTTAGACATATCTGTATACCATACCCTTATCCGTTCATTCTAAAGATGAGATTGTACTGCTTTCCTTAGCTCTTCTTTATGCCATTAGGATAATAAATCAATTATCTTCCTTTTTAATAGAAAAACCAGTACATCAACTTAAGGCAAATTAGCTGCCTTTTACACTGTAATGGTTCTATCACGCTTGCCAAATAACTAAATTATTTAATCCGACATGAATAAAGCAGGCCTCAGACTCGTAAAAAGCCTCAGTTAATTTACTCGGGCCCTGTTCTCACTACGTAAGAACGGAAAGGCTATTTACATGCCGTTTATGTCCCGTGCTTAGGGTAAATACTAGGCGTTTTTGGATTGGCGTAGAGGTTGTTAAGGAAAGAGTTAATGTTTTAATACGCCAAGCGCTTACATGTAACTCCCTCCTTTATTTTCGAATGGTGCGGCGTAATTTCGTGTACGGGGTGGTCCGCCATAATTGTCACTTCGTATGTTTTCCTTTATCTCTAGAGATATCAAAAAATTTACATGAATATAATTAATACGTACTACTTTAAATTTTTTGTTCTATATCTAATTATTGTAGAATTTTTTCAAATTTTTTACGATTACAATATTATAAGGTTTGAATCCAGGTGAGATATAACAAACTACGTATTTAAATCTGAAATGGTCACTGCAGAAAACAAGTGCTCTGCGAACTGTAACCTGAGGGGTTAATTCTTTAATTATCTATCCACCGTTATGACCAGTATCATGACGAGTCTGGATTTCAAAAGAGTTTACTATTTAATTATCGAAAGGGAGTTTATAATTATCATTATACTTTAATTAATACGTGGGAACTTAGAAATGTTGTATGTTCAGAGAATGAATTTCAGGCACTTATCCTCTATTGCTTACTTAGAATGTAATCCAGTGGCTGGTTATACAGGGTGACACTGAAGTTGAGAGAAATAAAAGGAAACACCAAAACTTCCAGGAAGGGTTTTAATAAACAAAACAAACAATCAAAATAACAACACAATGGCTCGAACAACATTGTTAATTAATTTATTGACATGCGACAGCGTACCGAGATTCAAGGAATGCGCGCTCCATAGCAAAATTTGGAATGACTTTATCCATTATTAAATTAACCCAATACTCTAAAACTAAGTAGACTGCTCAATGTGAAACCCAAGGAAGAACTGCCCTTTTTTCGGATATTTCTCCTGAATTCGACACCTCGCTTCGACACGCCCATTTCTTGGGTCCAGACATTTCTGTTCTTATCTTACTAGCGGCAACCCTAAATATCGGGACGCTTTGGCATAACTATGCCATGTTAATAGATATCTAATTGACTGATTTTACAATTGTCTAAATAATTTTGAAACTAAACTTACCTACAAGTAACCCTAGCCTTCCTCTAGTGACTCCGTGTAGCGATACGGGACGGATTAGTTGATCTCATTTAATATATCTTTATAGCTTGGAAAATCCGCCAAAAAAACAGCTATTTGATCTATTACTTTCTTTTTCAATTACTATCAATTAAACAATTTGATTTAATTCTACTTTGGAACCTCTACGCTCTTCTCGTGGTTTCGCGCGTTATTAAAAATATCGATTTTTCTCATTATTCTGCCCCAGCCTAGGCTGGCGCCTCCCGGATGCGACAGATGACTGTCACATGGCCCCGACACTAAGTGGTAAAAAAAACCTTTATAATAAGAGTTTTGTATCTAATAAATACAGTATTCACTTGTTTTTATATATAGTTTTACTAAAACTGGTCTGAACCATTTTTTGCTGGATAGAAAAGCAAGATAGTGAAGTAGAACATTTTGAGTGACTCTGTACATACAAGATTTTTTGTGGTCGAGAAATTACATTTCACATCGAAATAAATATATATCGCAGACATTTTTGGATTAGTTTTTGTTAAAATACTATTTAACTATCATCGTTTAATAACGTCAAATATGTTTTGCACGACATCCCATTTTTTTGTACAACATGCACAAGACTTTTGCTAAGAAATAATGAAGAACAGTATCTTGTTACTTCATTACGTTTCTGTCAATCAAAATACCTATGGAAATTCCCTTTAATATAAAAGACGCACTTCCTCATAGACCAGAAAATTAATCAGCCAAATCACTGAACGAAGCTACACGAATAACCTGTAACTTCACGACACAAAAGACACAAGTTGTTCTAATTTATTTAAGAGCAATTACAGTGGGATAATTAAACGAATAAAAAATGAAAAAGTCTAGTTAAAGAAAACTCCTTATTTCACCGTTTTCTCTCGAATTATTGAACTGTAAATGTTTCAATGTATTTTGATAAAGTTACGACGACTAAAGAAAGAAATTTATTTCCAGTTAAAAGGCGAGGTTATAGTTTGCTTCTTCATGATTTATGAAAAAATTAGTACGTTCGTCGGCAAATACAAGGTTATTCAGGCAAGTGTTTAACTTTACCGAAGTTTAATGGTTGAGTACAGGATAGCCCACTAAAATGGAATATAGAATACATAGTTAACATTGTAAAAATTTATATGGGACTGTACATATTATCATGATGGACCATCAGAATTGCAAAATACGTATAAAAATAGCGTAGTATACATTATTACTATGTGGTAGTCCCAGATAGACGTCAGAGTGTTAGTAAATAAGTCAGCGATTTTTTAAACGTCTTTCGAACATGGAAGAATTTCTTATTGAACAAGTGTTTAAAGTCTGACTTTTATATAAGTAGCAGCTATTCGTGTCTATTTTCATTTATTGGATTATTGGATGAACTATTTGTTAATAGCAAACAGTGCTGCAACAACAATTTACAGTTCTTCATCATCCAACACTTCAAGTGAAGATTTCTCATTTCTAAGAGTCACAAATTGGAAAAATCAATTGTACCTATAACTTCAGACCTATACTTTTCAAATTTAATATGCTGATGACTACATGGAAGATACTCACTAAATCGTCAATAGGAGAAATAGTTCAAATATCTCCTTTTTATGTGATACATTTTAGTTCCTTTCTCTCTTCAATTGGTTATATACATGGTGGTACAAAATGGCGAAAGTCAGTTAATTGGTAGAAGACGCTTCTTTGTAAAAAAGTCCTATGTGAAAGGTGTTGAGTTTGGGATGAAGCACCTTAACGTGATCTTGACTCTAACTCTTCACCAAGGGCAAAGATCATTTGAAGGTTTTGACTTTCCGTGAAGCTCTATAAGAGTTGTTGGGTTTGGATGAAACAAATTTATGTCCATTACACAATAAATTGATACACAAAAATAATGGATGTTTTCACAACTTTCAGAAAGGAAAACAATGCAGGGATGTATATAAGTATAAGTGTCTTATTGCTCCAAGCAATTGGAAGTCTATTTGTAACTGTTTGTATAAAATGAAGTTTTGTGTAAGACTCCTTTAACAAACACGTTTTCCTATCAATCAACTGACTTGCCGTCAGTCTAAAAAGTAACTTAGCATGACATTTCTATAGCTTAAGAACTCCATTCCTGGTGTTGAGCCGAAACAAGTAGGCCTTAATGTGTCACTTTGTAATAAAATAAAATATGTCAAAAAAATAGATATAACGTCTTGTCAAGTTGTGTATGTATCATTCATAATGATTATTTTATAAATGCTGCTGACATTATAATTAAAGGGTTACCATCCAACAATAAAAACTTTAACACTTATTTACAACAATTTGCACCCTTAAACACATTTTCTTTTTCGAATGACTCTCCATGGGAAATTGTTAATGTCGTTAGTAATCTAAAAAACAAAATACCAATGGATGCTTATAATTGGTCATCCAAAATTCTGAAAGGTATAATTAGCTGTATATTCATTCCTGTCACTTATCTAATTAATTATTCCATCAATGATAATACTTTTCCACAATGTCTTAAAATATCGAAAGTCGTCCCGATACATAAAACAGATAATATCAATGATCCATCGAACTACAGACCTATTTTGAATCAAATAAACTTTTTAATTGTCATCAATATGGCTTTCGAAATAACTTATCAACAACCTTGGCAATTGATTATTTAACATCAATTATAAATGTTGGTTTCGAGGATGGTGAGTTTGTTGGTTCCCAATTTCTAGACTTAATAAAGGCATTCGACTGTGTGTCGCATCATATCCTTATAAATAAATTATATTTTTATGGTTTCTCAGGAGAAAGCACAAAATTAGTGGAATCGTATTTAAATGATAGAGTCCAATATGTTCAATACAGCGGTGTTAAGTCTGGATTAAAGAATACTATTCATGGTGTGCCCCAGGGTTCAGTATTGGGTCCTCTGCTATTTTTAATTTATATAAACGACTTTCAAATTTCTTTATATGGAAATATTAATAGTGTGTTATTTGCTGACGATACTAATATAACCTATAGAAATAAAGACTTAGTTTTATTAACAGAGAAATCACCTCAAATTCAGTCAAGGGCAAGTGATTGGTTTGCTTATAATAACTTGAGTTTGAACAAGTCGAAAATGGTGACTATGGTTTTTACCCTACGAAGTGGAGAACATTTAAATAATTCAGATTTTGTAAAATTCTTAGGAGTATACTTAGACTCTAAATTGTTATGGGACCAGCATGTCAATTATATTTGTTCTAAAATATCAAAGCATCTATATTTGCTCCATACTCTCTCATATAAAGTATCCAGAAATATTTTAATAACAGTATATCATAGTCTCATTCACTCTGTTTTGTCTTATGCAATCCTTGTTTGGGGCCACGCTCCCTCGAGCCGGCAAGTGTTTTAACAACAGAGAAAGGCTATCAGGGTGATATCGGGCTTAAACTATAAAGATGACTGCAGATATCAGTTTATTGAATTGAATATACTCACATTCCTATGTACTTATATTTTCAACTGTATTATGTATGTTAGAAACAGTATAGAGTCATTTAACTGTAATCATGAAATTCATACTTATAATACCCACAATATGAACTACCTCTCAACTCAAATAAACATCTAAGACTAACTAAAACACGAAATGGTACAGGATATTGGGGTTTAAAATTCTTTAATGCTCTCCCTGATTATATAAGGATTTTAAATATGAATACTTTTAAAAAAAGAATTAAGAATTATTTATTGAGAAACGCCTTTTATAATTTTAATCAGTTTTTATCAAGTGACTTGCACAATATTTAATTTGTTAGTTTTAACTATTTGTTGGTTCTTATCATCTGTACCTATCTGCATGTATTGTATTGTATGTTTGTAGTATTTTTAATGATGTTGTTAGTCTGTAACTATTTTATATTGATTTTACCTATTTTTGTATATTTTTATATAGTAAGTAATCTCAGCGTACTAAGTTATGTCCTTTTCCTTTTCTTTTGACGTGTGTAAACACTCTGGTGTGTATTGACATGAATTGAAATAAATAAATAAATAAATAAATAAATAAATTCATCCAACAAATATACCAATTTTAAAAAAGATACAGTCCACTCAATCATCAACCACAAAACACCTGTGTTTCATGACTTGGAGAACCTTTATTCAAAAGTCTGAAGTTGCAGCAATGAAGAAGAAAAATCACTTATAAATAATTATGAGTTGATCTTCGAATGACCTTTGACCTTGACCAAGGGTCAGAGTCAAGGTCACGTTAAAGTGATTCATCCAAAACCCAACAATTTTCACAGAGGACTTTTTTACAACGAAGCACCCCCTACCAATCCACTGACTTGCCGCCAAATCTCAAAAGTGACTTCGCATGATATTTGGTCATTTTTTGTATCTCGCAAACTAGGCATTTATTTTTGTTCAGAGGGCCAAAAGGTACAATGTACTACAATTTGAAACAGCTTTATCTATTTGGTTCTTTATCATATAAATCTATAAATCTGCTTCTAATCCTCTGTTATTTTATTAGATTTAAAACTTTCTTGTTATATTTCGTTTTCTTTGCTCTTTTAATTATTATCAAACAATTGATATTGAAATATTTTCATAAAAACCTTGTTAAGAAATGTGGTTGGGCCTCATCAAATGAACTATTTTTTATCTGATTTAATTTGATTTGAATATTACGAATAAAGGATTCACTTTGGTCGCCTTATAGTAGTCACCTTGTGTGGCACTAGTTATAACTTCGCGCTCGCTTCAGTTTTACCGAACTAATTTCTTGATGTTCGGTAAGTAAATAATGAAAAGGAAATTAATGGGAAGTTGTTACTTCCCGCTTTGAATTTGAAGCCATGAGACAGATTCTCTCAAAGCTTAGCCTCCGGCTTATTTAAGATTAATTTTCTCCTGATAATAACACTGGAACGAAATTAATTTAACATGTGTCAATTGAATCCAGGAGACACATCGCCTGTGCAACTACTAAAATTAGACTGATTGAATTATTGAATTTGTTGGCTTATCCAATATTCATATTCCATGGGATTCGCATTTGCATATAGAGCTCATGTTTTACTAAAACAGACCGTCAGGAGCACCTATTTCTATTAAATTTCAGAGCTGGCGTTGACTAACTTTGTAATAATTTATAATTTTCACGTCCTATTTTTGCTGTTGAATTAAATTTCAAACCAAGTGATTCAATTTATTCGTCCCCAAGTCACTAAACACCTTTTTTGATTTTTCTTTAGTATAAAGAAATTTGAAGCGGTTTATTTTATCAGTTTAAAAGAATCAGGCAGTAAATTTGAATAAGTTTAAGGCAAATAAGATTGGCAATGGTTTTACGTACCTTTAATGCCCAATTTGTGCTTTACTTTGCACACAAACTAGTTATATACAGGGTGATTCATTAAAAATTGTACACATATTAAGGAAAGATTGCTGACATCAACGATAACAATTGATTTGAATGTCTTATACAGCTCCTTTTTGATCTAAAAGGTAGTCAAAAACATATTTTCGATTTTTTCTAATATTCTAGGTATTTCTTAAGTATGACAAATACAAATATGGTAACTGTGTTGCAGTCGCTTCTAGGGGGCGCTAGCTACACTCGTCTGTCAGTGTAAAAAAGTTCATTCAACTCATTTGCCATTCAAAAATCTAATTTTTCAACAAGAATTTATTAAATCGAGTTCAGTTCTAAATAAAAACTATATACTTGGCAAAAATCGCTAAACTCAACTGTTTTGGAATTACATAACATTTAGTCCTGTAGCCAGGGGGATCCCAATTGCCTCCTTTATTTAGGTGGAGTTACCCAAGTGTTTTTTGTGCATTTTGAGCTGCAGAACACATATTTTTTGGGTAGAAGTTTGCCCGGATGTCGATAAGTTTTTTATTAACAAAAAACTTGCAAAATACTGAGAACTTAGTTTTTGGCAAAATTAAATTGTTAATGTTTCGTTCAATTTTCATCGTTTCTTTGGTCTGGAAAAGAAGATTATGCGTCAAGATCGTGTATTAAACACTTGTAAACAGTGGAAAGAACAAATTTTCACACTGCAATTACTCATAATTTGTGTATTCAACGTGAACTTTCAAACGCCGTCAGCAGAATTACAAAATACCTATTCAATCAAAAGTTATTAACAATTGAAAATCGCAAAAATTGCATTTTTCGAGTTTTTAACGGCAATTATCTCGAAAACTATGCGTTTAACAAAAAAAATTCAAGAAACTCGTACGGGTGGTGGTAGTGGGGAAGCAGAGAGCGCGGCCGCTTCGGCCTGCTCAAAATTGACTCGGTGAGTTCAAAACCGCGATGCGCTTAAAAATTTTTAATATCTTACCTTCTAGAGGTCCGATTTTGATGATTTTTTTTTTAATTTTAGCGTATTTTCAAATACCTATCGTTAATAATTATTGGTCTTTCAACAGTCCGATAATTATTTATCTTTAAACTTCCTTTACTTATCAACTTTATTTTTCTATTGTATCAAATATAAGTGCATAAACTTATATACCTACTATTTATCAAAGATCGTTTTCTTGAATTTCTTGCTTGCATAAATAACTTTAAACACGTTTTAAAGTAGATTGCCAATGAAGAAAAGTATGGTAATCTTAGACCTGGTAAGTACTCGGAATACCAAAGGTATTTTTCGGAAAATTAGCCCGGATGTCCCAGTACATTTAGTGTAAATGACGGTTAACTGTGATCGGCTATAACTACGTAACTAATTGACCAATCGATCTGTTTTTTTAAAGAAGCGCCTTTCCAAGAACTTTTAAAACCTGCTTTAAAAAATTTGATTTGATTGAATATTCACAAAGTTATTTTAATTGTTTATAAGTACAAAAATTCGACCAATGTTTAAACAAGTGCCAGAGCTCTCCTAATTAACGGATTCGAATTTTTCAAAAATAGTTTGAAAGCTTGAGAGCCCATCTACATGTGATTAAATTTTTAAGTATCTAAGGGCCTTGATTTTTGCTGTGCAAAATTTTGAAAATTAGCAAATTTTTTTTCAAAATCTGGATTGCAAAATTATTATGCAAAATCTATCGAACCGATTTTGATGAAATTTGGTGTGATGATTCTACATAACACGAAGTTTTCTTGAGCCGAGTATAAAGCTCCTATACCCAATTTAAATGCCCCCCAAAAAATCCCTAAGAAGTATTGTTTTTTAACCCTATTTTTGCGATTTTTTCGATTTTTACCATAATTAAAAAAATGTAATAAAATTTCTAGGGTCGTATTTAAAAAAATGAAGTTGATGATGGTCCTGGAGAGACGAAACGTTACATATAAAAATTGATTATGCCATTCGATAGAGGGCAAAAAGTGGCCATGAGAAAGTGTTCTTCTTTTTTCAATATCACCTCAAGCAAGGCTGAAATGAAACAAAAACGGATTTCCAAAATTTTGTTTTTTTTTCAAATATTTCGAAAACTAATCATGTTAGCGTTGATTTTTTAGAGGCATAATGTTGGTCCCTTGATTACGCAACTTTACCCCCATTTAAGCTACTTCGTACCTCTTACCGTTATGTTTTCGAGATCCCTGTAGTGAGAAGCGAGTTTGTAACAGCCTGTATAGTATACAATTTTGAATATTGTTAGTTATGGTACATTATTGTAAGTGGTGATATATACAAAATGTAATAACATTTCCTTAACAAGGACACCTAAATATGTATTATTTGGAACAGAAAAGTATATTTTGTAAGAAAACTTTCAAATTCACGTTTGATGTCAAAAAATGCAGCAATAAAACAAGGAATGTCCACAGGTTCCACATCACTGTTATTCCGTCTATTGGTATTATTTGTTAGGTATTACCATCTACAATAATATTTAACTATAACTAACAATATTCAAAATTGTATGCCTATATCCATTGCCCCTCACCTCCCGACCTTCCCCAATTACTCGACCGCGTAAGCGCGCTCAGCCCTTTTTGAGCGTGTTTGGAGGAATTTTTCACCAATTTCGCATTATTTTATCGGAAAATTAGAATATACGTTTTGTAGTATTGTATTTATATTATACTTTTAAAATCCGGCTGAAAAATTAAAATCGGACCACCTTCAACGCATCCAGAAACTTTGCAAAATAGTGCACCAAAAAATTCAAATTGCAATTGCGCCAAAACTAATGGTCCGATAGCGCCTGCTTTGCGCATACTTAAAGTAGATATAATTCACTACTTTTGTGCACAGGGTCAGCTCTACAACTTAAAAAATGTCGGAGTAATGAATTAAAAAAACGCTAAATTTTAAGATTTTTCCGGGTTTTCTTCGTTCCTAATTATCCGATCAACCTCTCGTTTTATTCATATTTCGATTCTCCATAAATTCTACATTCAGATTGCACCTTATATTTTATAAGCAAAAAAACTAAAAAAAAATGCGTTTTTTGCATTAAAATGTTTATAAAAAATTAATTAATGGTAAATTAAACTAGGAAACATATAAGCATATATATTGTTAAGAAAATATTATTTTGATTATAATTTAGGTATTTGTTATGAAAATATTAATTTTGCCTAATATTGTGTTACGTTTTGTGTGTTGCGTTATTTTGGTTTTGCTTCTGTAATAAAATTTTCTTTATTATTTTTTTATTTTTGTTTTGATTAACTGTAGATTGTTCAATACAAACCTTTCTTTTATTTTATCTTCAACTTTTCTTTATCCCTTGCTAGTGGTTACTCAGATGTTTGTTTTATTTGAGATCTCAGTAGTCGGTTCAATATCTTTCATACATAAACTAGTTCAATGCAGCATGCCAGAAAAATAGAGTTAACTTTTAATAAGTACAATATTTATTTAAATTTTTAATTAGATTACTTGAAAACAAAACTTCAACTTGTTGACTTTAAATTCTGAATGGCTTCTTTATATACTATTGTTTTTTGTTTTAACAATAATAAATAATATTTTATTTATTTTTCTATCTTTTCTATTCTACTACAGTTTTATACAATACAAGGACTGTGCTTTTCATTTAAAAAAAAATACTATATTTGTAATTTGTTATTTATTCTATTTTAATCACTCGTCCGTGTATTGTGTTTTGCCTATCGTAAAATGCACACCCTATCTACAAACTGAAATTTGTCTTAAAATTAACATGACTGTCCCTTTTATAACTTTGTTTCAGCTCAGTTTTTTAAATTTTAGGTACCTGTTATCTGCTACTTGCATCTTTCCTTATTGGAAACGATGTAGATGTCATGTATACCATTTATGGGGCCAATGGAAACCTCTCTGGAAACTGCTTTATACTGGTAACGGAATTTTTTTCTTCGATGGCAAATTTTCTTTCTCTGGATTTTGAGAACAAACAAATTTCTACCTTGCTGGTGAGTTTAATTTACTTCCTTGACTGTATTTCTTGAAATTATTTAAAATTTATTGGAGCTGCTTCTCTAATTTCTAGTTTTTACAAAACCCAAGCCGTAACGAACAAATAAACTTTTGTTTTTCCTTCTTTCTGGATTTTTCTGGTCTTAATTTTTCTTAAGGTCCCTTCATAGAAATTCCGGTCCTTGGATGTCCTTTTTTTTAACAACACTTTTCACTGCACTTCTTATAACTAATACATTTGTTACAAATGTCCTTTTATTTTTACATACAATTCTATTACTAATTATTAAAATATTCCTTATTTTATGTTCTTTTTCTAGGTAATCTCCAGGTACTTGTAAAGCCAAATTTTAATTTAATTTGACATTTAACAAGAAAAATTTCATATATGTCTTAAGTTCATTTAAGATATCTTCTCTACAGCTACTCGTCTTCCCAAAATATGCATACCAGATTCATCTATGGATATTGGGCTTTTATTTGATATATGTCGCTCTAGGTTTAAATTCTGTTTTCTCATTGTACTGAGTGTTAACAAGTGTCGATGTCATGCATTCTTTTGAAAAATTATTTTATACTTGTGAATTAAATTAAAATTATCAATTTTATACTATGTGATATTCTTAATTGGTTTTTATTTTATATTCAGAATCTTTATATTAACAATTTTATACTCTTTTATTGTTTGCTATCTTAATAATTAATTTTTATTTATTATCCAAAGTTTGGTCAGGTAACTTTTCATTCGTGATTCTTTGTGTACATTTCCAATTCGTTACAATATCTAGGTGCAAATTGTCTTTTATATGATGGCATAGTCCGTACTAGTACTTTTGTCAGAAACAAAACCTCTATTGATTGGCCTAATGGGTCTTTGGCCACTTTTTGGTGTATCTTTGTAATTTATACGTTTTTATTGAAGAAGTACCTTTCGATTATATTAGGGAATATAATAGTTACACAATGTGGTTCCACCTTATTAGACCACTCTAGAGTTGATATTTTTGGGGATATCTAAAATAATTTTATATGTCAAAAAAATCAATGATGTGCGGTAGTTCCATTCTATGGCCTACTTGTTCTCTGGAATTAAATTCCTCAGACTCTATATTTCTGAGAATATTTAAAAAAGTTGAAAGCGACAGAAAAGTCCATAATATTACTGCTTACAGAATATAAGGCAGAACTTTTGGTAGCAATATAGAACATTTTCTAATGTGTCACGTGAGAGTACGACGTGTTCTTCCCTGCCAACTCCAGCGGTTCTCAATATACAGGGTGTTAGTAAATAAGTGCGACAAATTTCAGGGGGTGATTCTACATGAGAAAATAATGGCAGTTTGCTTATAAACGTATGTCCGCAAATGGTTCGTTTTCCGAGATACGGAGTGTCAAAGTTTTTCTTAAAAACTGACGATTTAATTTATTGCTCTGAAATGAAATTTGGTGGGTTTTAAGAGGTAGTTATTGCGCATTTTTTGGCACGCAATTAATAATCTAAACTTTTTTAAAGAAAAAATTGATACACCACTGATATATTACATATTAAAAATCATTTTTGAATTCCTCGTTCAATTTGTGACAAAAAATCTGTCTTGCCTTTTCTTTGTATGGGGCGCCGTTTTGATGCAAAAAAATAAAACATCTTAACGCGTATTTTTTATTTCTTTAATACATTACCTAGTACGCTACTGTCAACATTTGTCTGTTAAATACGAATATTTTTAAGGAATGTCAAATTAGCGTTTCGTCATTATTAATTTATTAAGCTTTTAGTTTGTTATAACATTAGTGTTAATAAGTAATTAATTTTTCTTTTACCGAAAAGAATGGAAAATTTTACAAATGCGGAATTTGTCAGACATGCATTTTGTCTATGGTCGAAGTAATGAAAATGGTCGGCAAGCTCGACGATTGTATGCTCAGTTGTATCCAGGACGTAGGGTACTTCATTACACAATATTTGCTCGCCTTCATCAACGTTTGCGCAAAAATGGTTCATTTAAGAAACAAACGGTTGACTGTGGGCGCCCTCGAGAAGTACGAACTGTGCAACTAGAAGAAGCAGTTCTCGAATTAATTGCGGAGTCACCTGAAACAAGTACTCGAAAAATTGCCAACATATTGAATGTAAGCAACTTCACTGTATTTAAAATTCTTAAAGAACAGCAATTGTATCCGTTTCATATTGAACGTGTGCAAGCTCTACTACCTAGAGACTTTTTTCTGCGCCTATTGTTTTGCCAATGGATTAATCATCAAATCGCTCAAATTCCTAATGTTTTAAATGCCGTTTTGTTTACTGACGAGGCTACTTTTGGACGACAGTGTATACGAAATTTCCATAACAATCACTTATGGGCTGAGGAAAACCCCCATGGAATCTTTGAAGCTCATTTTCAGCATCAGTTTTCCGTAAATGTATGGCTTGGGGTAATTGATGATCATTTAATCGGTCCATATTTCCTCCCACAACGACTAACAGGCGAATCTTATCTTAATTTCCTACAGGAAGAGTTACCTGTTCTTCTTGAAGAAATTCCTCTACAGCTGAGACAACACCTATGGTACATGCATGATGGTGCACCAGCCCATTTTAGCATTAATGTACGTAATCACTTAGACACAGTATATCCAAATCGTTGGATAGGTAGGGGAGGTACGGAACATTGGCCTGCTCGATCGCCGGATTTAAATCCTCTTGATTTTTGCATTTGGGGTTTTCTTAAGTCATTAGTTTATTCCACTCCCGTTGAAAATGTTGATGACCTGAGGAATCGAATTATAGTCGGCTGTGAGACAATAAGAAATATACCAGGAATATTTGCGCGAATACGACAATCAATGAGGCGAAGAGTTGAATCTTGTGTCACGTCTGAGGGAGGTCATTTTGAACATTTGTTGTAGCTTTGCGCCTTTTCAAAATTTTATTAGTGTTATTTTCTGTTATTGTTCTGGTTTAATGTTATTGTATTAGATAGTTCTTGATAATGTATTAAAGAAATAAAAAATACGCGTTAAGATGTTTTATTTTTTTGCATCAAAACGGCGCCCCATACGAAGAAAAGGCAAGAGAGATTTTTTGTCACAAATTGAACGAGGAATTCAAAAATGATTTTTAATTTGTAATATCTCAGTGGCGTACCATTTTTTTCTTTAAAAAAATTGAGATTATTACCCGTACGCGCGCCAATGATGAACATAAAATTCTTAATTGCGTGTCAAAAAATGCGCAATAACTACCTCTTAAAACCCACCAAATTTCATTTGCACATCTCGACCGGTTTCAGAGCAATAAATTAAATCGTCAGTTTTTAAGAAAAACTTTGACACCCCGTAGCTCGGAAAACGAATCATTTGCGGACATACGTTTATAAGCAAACTGCCATTATTTACTCATGTATAATCACCCTTTGAAATTTGTCGCACTTATTTACTAACACCCTGTATTTACGTTTATTAAGTGAGATAAGTATTTATTTATTATTTTTTGTGACATTTAATTCATTTTATGATTTAATACAATGTATGGTTATCCTTAAAAAATAATTTTAAAAGTTTGTAGACACAGGCGAACTAACAACATGCCATACTCCCCAACAAAAACCGCCGAATCAACTTTTAATAGTTTAAATTGTTTGAGGATGACTGCAGTACCGAGGGTGGCAATTTGTGGCGAACCGCCCTGGAAAATGATAAATGAGTTAATTCAGACACAGAAATAGGTCCGACATAGATTGCAAATCCTCCTCTGCCCCCTCGGTCTCATTCCTGTAATCAGAGAGTGGGAGCAGACGAACTCGTCCCTCACTGAAACAGCATTTTAAGTAAGTGGCCTGAACCGGCTTTTTGCTCCCGTTCTGTACATCGGTTTTTAAAAATATCATGTTACGAGTAAAAAAAGGACGGACGACTTTTTGATGGTGGCCGTAGTGGGATACGGCGGATAGGTTTGTGTAATGTATGGATATTAAACGTCACAGCCTGCGAGCCATTTATAAAAAGGATGCGGGTTAGCGCTTCTCGGCGGCAGAACCGGCCACCCCTGACCCTCCAGATGAAGCCCCGTCGTCGTGAATTATAACGGGGATTAGCGCCGTTTGAAGTTTGGATTATTACACTCTCTCTGTAACGTGACGCCGTTTTGACTGCACTATTACCGTTAGTGGACGCCATTTGTCAGATAGGAGTTATGGTCTTTCAATCCGCGCCAGTTTTTAGCTGGATTTTTCTTTTCGAATCCCTAACAAACCGATAAAAGTGCCTCTATATTACAACTTTTATCAGTTCAGGATAATGGTTTCTACCGTTAATTGCGTTAAATATTTCATATACAGGGTGTTCGTTAATGATATGCCAATATTTGAAGGAGTGATTCTACAAAGAAAATTAATTTATAAACTATGGTCCAAAAATATCCCGTTGCGAAAATACGGGGTGTTAAAATTTTAGGAAAAAGAAGGAAATTAATTAATATTTTCGAAACTGCTTGATATGTTTGCACACGGCTGAGAAAAATAAATTATTTTAGAAACTATTGCATTTCTGATTAATTATACTTGAAGGTAGGTTCAAAATACAGAAATTATCTTTACGACGCTAAGCGTCGCGGCGCGGCGCTTCAAACAAATTTTTTTCCAGCAACGTACATTTTTGAATATGTCATGATAAAGATCACCTAATTTGGAATATTTTTCCTATATAACATTTTTTTATGTTCCCATTATTTAAAAAGTTGTTGTCGATTCCCAACTCGTAATTTGTCAATAAGAAGAATAATTCCAAATATTTCGAATTTTCACAACCAAGAACGGCGGTGACAACATTTTTAAAATTAAGGGGGATGTTTCGCATTGTATTAGCTATGTCCTGTACAAATTTAGTTTCGTACAACCCTCTCGGTTTCAAAAATACAATACCTATGTATGTTTTCAGCCACGAAATTTGGATAATTACAAATATTTCGAATTTTCACCACCAAGAACAGCGGTACAGCGGTGACAATATTTTTAACATTAGGGCGATGTTTCGCATCATATTAGCTATTTCCTGTACAAATTTAGTTTCTTGCAACTCTCTCGGTTTCAAAAACATAATACCTTTGTACGTTTTCACCCACGAAACATGAATAATTTCAAATATTTCGAATTTTCACAATCAAGAACGGCGTTGACAACATTTTTAACATTAAGGCGATGTTTCGCATCGTATTACGGGTGTGAATACAGCAACGGTTTTTCAGATTATGATTTTCGTCCGTGTTGTATCGCCTGTTAAAATTTTCAACTTTATATATTCATATGACTCGAAAATCGGATTAATATACAGGGTATATATTTCCAGTTCTCATACCTAAGGGTGGATGGCCGCTCTTAGGTGGATATTGTAAATTTATACAGGGTGTTTCTAAAATAGGGTTTCAAACTTCTGCTGCGTTTATAACTCATTAAAATAAGCCAAAAAGTTCCTATTAACATGTGCCCTAAAACGCACCCTTAGGAAGTTATATGCCCTTAACTGCGCTCAAACAATACTGGTTTTTTTCTGTTATTGACAAAACGGTCGCAAATAAATAGAAAAAAATATATGGGTCTTACATAAGTTTTTACGTTAAATAACATGGGTTACTCCGTTTTTCGACATGCAAATCATATGCGTCCCATTTAGGTTGGTGATGGGGGTTTTCGGCCCGTAATTTTTTTCATTTCATTTTTTTTACAATTTTCTCTACAGATTTATAAAATCTTAACAATTTTACGTAAAATTTTTTATCTTTGTCCAAATCGATATTTCCAATGGTTTTCGAGTAAATTGAATTTGAAAATTACTTTGCTCTTTAAGTTATTAGGCTGGGATTGCATCAGAAGCAAGACGTCTGTATGCGGCAGCATACCCGAATAGAAAACTTCCTTCTCGACAGGTATTTCAGAGGATCCATCAACGTTTAAGAGAACTAATTACTACTGCAGACAATAGCTAAATGTGAAATAGAAAATTATGGGTTTCAAATTAGTAATAATAAGTTAAATTACAAGAACTGCTCGAAGTGACCACCTTGCATTTCGATGCATAATCTAGCTCGACGCTTCAATGATTTGCGAACTCTTTGGAAAATTCTAGGTGTTTGTCTTATTTCCATGCACGCGGTTTCAATTTCCTCCCGTAGTTGCTGAATGGTCTCAATTGGAATTTTATTAACCTTTGCCTTAAGTTGACCCCACAAAAAATAGTCCAGGGCGTTAAGATCAGGGGAACGTGGAGGCCAGGGAACAGGACCTCTTCGGCCTATCCATTTTTCTCTATATATCTCACTTAAGTGTTGTCTTACATTATGTAGGTAATGAGGTGGCGCCCCGTCCTGCATAAACCATATGCTTTGGCGTTCAATTAAAGGGACATCTTCCAAAAGTCCTGGCAAGTCGTTAACTAAAAAATTGTAATAATCCTCACCATTCAATCGATTAGGCAACACAAACGGTCCGATTAGCCGATCGCCTAAAATGTCTGCTCAAACGTTGACGGATGTCTGGACTGAAATATGCCGTGTGGGTTTTCATCAGCCCATTCAGAGCGTTATGAAAATTGACATAACCATCTTTACTGAAGCTTGCCTCAACCGTAAACAAAATAAGAGCTGCAAAATTCGGAATCCGCCTCGATTTTCGCAAAAACCATTGGCAGAACTGCCGACGTGGTTCGTAGTCATTCGGATTTAAAGCTTGAACACGCTGGATACGAAAAGGATGAAGTAGTTGTTCGCAAAGAATTCGCCAAACTACGGAAAAACTTATGCATACGTACGACACATCTTACACTAACTCTTGGATTGTCCTGCACAGCTCTCAATACATTTTCTTCCATCACCGGTGTTCTTACAAATCTGTCTCTGCCACGATCATTTACTCTTGGTTGGAACTAACCATTTTCTCTTAAACGTTGATGGATCCTCTGAAATACCTGTCGAGAAGGAAGTTTTCTATTCGGGTATGCTGCCGCATACAGACGTCTCGATTCTGATGCATTTCCAGCCGCACGACCGTACATAAAGTGCATATCTGCCATTTCCGTGTTTGAATATGACTCCATTTTATGTGTTGCAATAATGTTGTATACTTAAATTTTCCACTCACCACTTTTATTAATTAAACACTGCAAATCTCAATTGACAGTTTATCAATAACTTAAATTGTTAAGCGTTGTGGCAACGTCAGTCTTTTATTTGCCATGGTAAACAGATTTTTGTAATTTTTGGCCTAATAACTTAAAGAGCAGATTAATTTTCAAACTCAATTTACTCGAAAACCATTGGAAATATCGATTTGGAAAAAGATAATATTTTTTACGTAAAATTATTAACATTTTATAAATCTGTAGAGAACATTGTAAAAAATTGAAATAAAAAAAATTACGGGTCGAAAACCCCCTTCACCAACCTAAATAGGACGCATATGATTTGCATGTAGAAAAACGGAGTAGCCCATGTTATTTAACGTAAAAAGTTATGTAAGACCCATAAATTTTTTCTATTTATTTGCGACCGTTTTGTCAATAACAGAAAAAAAACACTTTTGTTTGAGCTCCTTTAAGGGCATATAACTTCCTAAAGGTGCGTTTTAGGGCACATGTTAATAGGAACTTTTTGGCTTATTTTAATGAGTTATAAACGCAGCAGAAGTTTGGAACCCTATTTTAGAAACACCCTGTATATTATTTCATGATGTCTGCTAAATTTCTCTACGTAAATAGCTTAATTTATCCCCGTCTATATGTCTATTAAATTTATATACGCGAATAGCTTAAGATTTCTGTTTCTACAAAGTCCTGTATATTTTTATACAGGGTGTTCCACCTAATAGGGATTCTCCTGTAACTCTGCATCTGTAAAATTTATTAAACAAATGGTTTTAATAAAAGTTGCCTGGAATCATGTGGGCCATGTAAAGAATAAGAAAATATTTTTAGATTTACAGGGTGTTCCATTTCGCGTGAGCGCTACAAAACTTTGTTATTTTAAAAGTAACACCCTGTATATTATATTCAAGCTCTGGAATTAATTTTTCCTAACCCTAATGAGCACGATATGCCTGCCGGTGATGACTAGTTCCAACCAAATGGAGCCCCTCCACATTTTCGCCTCGATGTAAGATATTACCTTAATGAAGTTTTCCCAAATCGATGGATAGGCAGAAGACGGCCACTTGAATGGCCACCACGCACCCCTGACTTAATCCCACTAGATTTTTTTTGTAGGTTATCTAAAAAGCAAAGTGTATGTGAGTAGGCCAGACACTGTCGAAGGATGGAAAAATCGAATCAGAGAAAAAGTTCGAAATATAACACCAAATGTTATTCAAAATGTAATTAATTGATAACTTTGAATATCGAATTGGGCATTGTGCGATAGTTAACGTTGAACATTTGCTGTAATAAAATAAAAAGTAGTACTATTATTATTTAGAAGGGCTATCTATTTGTACTATAAAATATAGAGGGTCCCATTAAAAAAAATGCGGTAATGTTATAGGTCTGTCAAACATTGCTAAAAAAAATAGAAAATATTAAAGAAAAGTGACATTCTATTTACTAATTGACCTGTTTCAGCGATTTTTTTCAATTTCAACTGAAAAAAAAGGAATTTCTTTCATTATTTTTGGGACACACTATATACAGGGTGAGTCAGCGCTGTGACAAAGTTCGCTGGAATATAATTGAGGAAAATATTTCAAAATAGATTCAGGTGCGGCGGCAAGAAATGCACATTTTAAAAATAATTTGACTTATACAGGGTGATTCGTTTTCAGAGGGCTGACTAGTAAACAATACTACCGTTTAGTCAGTAGTGATTTTCTCGAAAACGGTTAGTTATATCAAAAACTATAAAGAGCTAAAATTCAAAATCATTGCATTACTGATTACATGGTAGAAATAAATTTTAAAATGTTTCACCTTAAATAGTTAATAAAATTTGAAAAATATGGTGAGCGTTTAACTCTTCATAAGCCAATATCTCAGAACGGTTGGTCTGAGGGAATTCGAACTAGTATAGTTTTTTTACTTAAAATTGATAGGGAAATAAACGTACTAATAACAAACGTCAATGGGGTAGCAAAAAAGTTAGGACAAATTTAATTCAAGCGTACCCTTATAGGTGGCGCCCTCTACAAGCAGCGTCAAAAGCAATTGCATATTTAAATTTAGCAGCCTAAAAAAACCTGTACCCCAAGTTTTAAGCCAACATTTAAATCAGTTTGGAGATTGTTCCTAAAAAAATAAGGACTAGAACGGAACGTTGTGGACCAGTACATAGAACAAATATAAATATCAGCTAGAGGACTTAGTCTGCAATTTCAGAATTTCCTCTGAAGAAGAGAATGATATGTCTATCGAAACGTCAAGAAGCCTAAACCGATGACGTGGAAACCAGCAAAGAAATTATTCAATCAGTAATTTTTTTATTCGAAAAAAATTCAGACAACTTTTACAACAAATATTTGATAATTGATTACAAGATGATTTAGACGCTTAAAAATGCATTTAAAAACCCGAAATCAATCAGTTCCGCTTTGTAAGTGCTGTTACATTATAAGAATCCAGCAAAGTGAAACCTGATGATGACACAAAAATCCCAGGTACGTTTAATTTTTTACACTGATGCCAAACAACCCACTTTTTGTCCGTTAAAATATCTGTCAACTTGTCCGGCAAAAATGCAAAGTAGCAAGAATGGTAATTAATGCGGAAATGTAGGATTCATATTCGGATTTGATTAATGTTCAGTCGTAAAATATTAATCGAAATGTATGCTAGATTACTTTCGTCGTGACACCGACCTGTTATATATTAGCTGTATATGAAACACGGCATATGGTACGTATCATTTAGAATGAATTGCTGTACACGGCTAACGTTTTTTTCTTCTTTTTTAATTGCCGATTTAATTTGTAGAGGGCTGTTATCGTCTGAAAACCGCGCAAGGATACAGCTAATTGACTTGTTTTGTTTATTTATTTAACGTACCTAATGTACAAAGGTCCTAATTAGACGACAAGCTCAGACTAAAGAAAAAAAGTAATATAAACATAATAAATAAATGTAAACAAATAATAAATGTTTTATGCAAAAAATATCTAATTCAAATAAATACACGCCGATACAAAATTACAGGTTTAACTGAGGGGAGAGTCAAACATTGAAATATACAATTTTTGGTCAGCGCAGGGGAGTAATAATTAATTGAATAACTAGTACTCATGAATAAACAGGATGAGTAAAATAACGAAAATATTTATAAATATTATACATACCTAAGTACTCAGCCCAACAAAAAAAGTTCTGTATCAGAGACATTTTTTAAACATTCATAACGCATTTCTAGGTAGTATATATCAATTTCTATTGTACTTTTCAATCCGGCATAGTGGGTCCCCGTTTTGGATTTAAGAATTTCCAAATTAAAACCTTATATTCGTGATTAGCGACTTTGAAAACCACCGTGTAACTAGTTTCAGCCATAATCTCTTCAAATTTTGAATGTTTTTCCGATTTTTACAACCGTCATATTGGATCCGCATCTTTTATTTAGGAATTTTCGGATTGGGACTTCAGATTCGTAATCAACCACCCCAAAAAACAGCGGTAACAAAATTCAGGAAAAAATATCGAATAGAAAAGTGTGCGACTTAAAAGGGTGAGTGTGACCCTAGTCTGTAAGTGGTTTTCAACCCTTTGAGGGATAAGTTTTATTAAATTTTTTTGGTATGTCTATCAACCTACTTTTATATACAGTGTGTCCCCGGATGGACCTAACAATACTTGTAATTTTCCTTATTTAGCATTTTAAAGGGAAAAAGTCATTCTTCATAAATAGTTTTGCTTATCGTGAAAAGTCAATTAGCCATACTCAGACTTTCAAGATAACATACAGGGTGGTTAGCAAATAAGGAAACGTAAATTTGTGCAAGAGTAAAGTATTAGTTTCTTGAGAGGAATTTAAAAATGTTACTGAATGAAGTTATTTGCGAGAATTATGATTAAAATAATTTTATAAATTCAATGAAAGCGCATAATTTATTGAATAACAAAAACTATTCTATGTGTTGTCCTCCTACTGTTATAATTTTTTCAATATTTTTTCTAAATTTTTCGAACTCAGCGACTCCAAAATCCTGTATATGTGGTCGGACTTGATTGCTCGGCTTTTTTTTCAATTTGACCTTGATATGACTTTGAAACAATCTTAAAATGGCCTGATACAGACAAACTAATCTCCGATTCAGACTCAGCGATCCAAAAAATCTAAACTCCGAGATCCTTTGATTTAATGCACTGTAACATCTTATATTATGTCACAATATTCCAGACACATTTCCACAGGTGTAATTTAATGTAGCAGCCATATGAATACCCATTACACGTACTTTACTATGTTATGTGCAGTTCTGAAAGTGTAGGTCTTTAGGAACTAGTTATAATCATACGAATTCACCGTACTTACTTATATTGTTTAAATAACAACAACCTTGAGATGCATACTCTGTAAATATTTTAGCTTAGGTACACCACCTGTATATTGTAAATACGTAGTTTGTTAAGGCATATTGGTATAAAAACAGTTATTTCCAGCATTATAACCATCGACAACAATGTACTTATTTATGTAATTTTAAGATTAACCTTAAAATGTTTGACATCACACACCGCTTGTTGCATAAAACGCAAAAGTCATAGAACCATAGTCTAAATAAGATATTTGGGAAACGGAACCTATGAACACTGAACAAATAGATAGGATATTAAAAGAACAATTATGTTTATACAAAGTAGGGATTTTTAATTGTATAAAGTTTTAACCAGTTTAGTACAGAGTGAGAGCCAATCAGAAGATTATATTTTTTTGGAACTCCAGTTCTTAAAAACTAGAGGCAAGGCCCTGCATGGCCATTTTTCATTCTGACTCTGGCTGGTGAAAAGTATTAACAGTTTCTAGTGATTTCGAGCTAAAGCAGCCATTTTGTGTAAAATCACGTTGAATCTACATCATCCTACACCGTGAAACGGTAATTATACCAATAATTAAGTAAATAAATTCAGATGTTCATAGATTTGTACATAGTTTTTTAAATATATTTTAGTAGTGAGTAAGCAGGTTTCCCCAGGTATCTATCTAGAACTAATTAGGTTTTTCTTCTCCCACGTTGCGTTTTAGAAGCCAGCCAATTAGTTTAGACAATTAGTTTAGACAAGTAGTTCAGACTAGCTGTCTGTTTAGACAGCTAATTTAAATAGCTAGTAATAATCAGCTAGTAATAATCAGCTAGTGATAAAGCTAGTGATAATTAAAGATGGTAGTACTAATTTCAATCAAAGCTAGTGCTAATTAACCGCTGTAAATGCCATAAGCCGAGGCAAATTGCCAAGTTGAGGACCTCTAATATTTGTTTGAAAACCCAGGCAACTAGAACGCAATTTAGGTGACCATGTGACCATTGCAACAAGTCAAGTGTGAAACCAGACAGCATTACCCGAAAGGACTGTAAGACACCTCCACCATCGTCACAGCCACTACGAACTCCGGGTGAGAGTTGAATAAAAATTTGAGACACTGTCGTGTTCTATTTTCTTTTATATTTTATAATAACTTAATTTGTACCCTTTTATTGTTTCCATCCCATACCTGCTGGGGTGTCGGGGGGAAAGGAGAAATAATTAATACTCTATTCAGTAGGTTGGCGTCCAAATTAACATCTTTCATATACATATTTCTCGTTTCTTCCCGAANTTTCTTAGTTTTCACTACTCTCCCTCGACCTTTCCGGCTTGGGTGACCCTGCCAGGAGTATAAAACTCCCGCCGGTTTAGCTCTTGGGTTCACTGTAGCTACTTAAGCCCCTCCACCAGCGACATGGTTATACAGCTCCCAGGAGGGGTCTGTGTTACTTAATTCATTAAGTCATGTATTATAGTCTTCTATTATGTGCTAATTATGATTTTTGTCTGGTTGAGTGGAAGAGCGCTGCCATTTGATCTTGTGTTGGATGGATGCGAACTCTGCCTTTTGCATGGCTTAATATTTCATGAAGATTTTGTATGTATGTATGTGAGTATATTGTAATGTCATTTTATTAGTCGTGTAATTTATTTGTATATTTATTTGTAGGTATATATGTATAATTTATGTTTATGTACCTTTGGATAGCTCAGATTGTCAAATAGGAAAATCTACTTACCTCCAATTGATTAATCAGTGAAATTTATATTTTGTTTTTCTTTTTTATAAATTTAGATTTCTTTTTACCACGATAAGTTATTCTTAGAATTAAATTTTGATTAATATGAAAATTTATTAATTTTGAAATTAAAAAATTCTTCAAAACAAAATAAACCTGAAAGTATTAATTTTCCTATAGGGCCAGTACTATTAACTAATTAACTTCTTTCTATTGACAATTATATATAAAATCTCTCAATTATTTTCTAATTTTGGACACAGTTTTGCTCCTTCCGTTCAACTTTTATGATGCTGTCACGTTTTTCTAAAGTTCTACTGCAATTCTCGTATCTAACTACTCTGCTCCAAGAACAAATCTTCTACCGTCTGTCTGCTCCTCTATTACATCTGGTATTTGGTCCTCCACAGGAGACTCTATCCTCTGGGAAAGGTTGATAATTTAATATTTGTCAATTAATTACCTTTTTTTATTCCTGTTTATGTTTTATATACACGATTTCCGTCTTCTTTAATTATTTCTGGACCTTTTAATTATTTAAATTATCTTCTCTTCGTATTTCTCTTAACTTTTTGATTAATTATCTCCTTTCTTTATTTTTCTCAAAATCAACTTACAAACTTTCTTTTCTTCCTGTTTCCAAGTAACCACACTCCTGTTTTCACGTTTTAATTTTTCATTGCTCACTATTTAATTTATTTAATAACTATTTTACAATAATTTCACATTTATACTAAAAAAATCAATTTCCACTCCTCATACACAACGCCGGTAGCCCCATTAAATTTTACTGTTTTTAACAATTCGATAACTTCAAAAAAATGCACCAGACTTTTGGGAGTGTATATTGACGACAATTTAAGATGGTCGGATCATATATCCTTATTAATTAAAAAGCTTAATCAGTCATACTATGCGTTATTAAAATTAAGACAATCACTGCCAGTGACTTCATTGTTAACTATTTATTACAGCCTGGTTTATAATCTGCTTACTTATAATGTAGTGTAGTGCCACCGACATTGTTAGATTATTTAGATCGCAGAAAAAAATTATGAGAATTATTTTCAATCTCTCTCCTAGAGACTCTTGCAGGCCGGTTTTTATTAATAATAAAATTATGAGTTTGCCCTGCATTTATATATTTCATTCTTTATTATACATCAAAGAAAATTTTAACAAATATCTTCATAGTTCGTCTCGGCATCATTACACAACAAGGAATCCCAATTTATTGGTATTACCGAGGCATAGAACTCATAAATTCGAACAATCTATTTCATATGCGGGTATTAAGATGTATAATCATCTTCCTAATTGTTTTAAAAATTTACATGTATTGCATTTTAAACGCAAAGTCAAGGATCTGTTATTAAGTAAATGTTATTATATCTTAGATGAATATTATTTAGATAAGGATCTTTTGACGGTGTAACTGTTGCACTCCATGCTATTGTTGCTATTATTATATAATTTGTAATTTTGTTCTTGTAAGTTTAGTGTATGTTTGTGCACATGNAAAATTACAGATGATGATGGAAATTTTAACGTTTGCATTCCACTTAATATGTTAATGGGCTATTTTGAAGACTATAAATAAATTATTTTAAATATGAAACAAGAATTAGTTTTGATTCACACCAATAATGACTTAGATGCTATCAGACGATACTGAAAAACCTAGTTACAATTAATAAAATTTTTTGGAGAGTTCCACACGTTTCAGTAAAAATAAGTAATAAGCTTGAAACACCCAGGCACGTAGTCGTCGCATTTCAGCATAATAGAAAACAAAAAATTACAAGTGATATGAGTTGGTTTGACAACATTAACTTGACCAATATTCGAGTATTTTGAAATAGCGGGAGATATCCACATCAAGATCTTTATTTAAATTTTAAGGCTAAGAAGCTTGCTTCTCTGTATGAGATGTTTTCAAATTTTCGAGCATCTTACTATGAAACAACGAAAGAACCTGTTTACACACCCGACGAATTTTCATCTATTTGCCCGATTGTGCATATAGATTGCTCTCGACAGAAAGAGACGGTGCAAAGTGGATTGAACTTGAGAAAAGCGAAAACGTGGTTAAAGACACTACTGCATACTGCTTAATTTTACATGACAGATTATTGCGCTATAATCCTCTGACAAAAATTGTTAGACAGGTTTAATAACCGGTTAAACAGTTTTATACCGTAACAACATGTATATAAGTACAGTACACGATGATCTTCAGATATAGAAAAGCCTTGCAAGAGTTCATAGAAAAGCTTAAACAATTAAGAAGAGAAATTGATTTATATTATTTAAAAATATATGTGTTGAAGCAGTTGAAAAACTTAAAAATATGACATTAGTATTACTTTCAAGGATTCAAAATTGAAAACAATATATCGTTAAAGAACTGGCTGCTTTTGATGGAGAGAAGATGTTTCATCACTTGTTTAAAGCACCCTTTCCGTTCAATATGTTGTCACCACAGTCTCAGAGGCATGGGCTATGGCTGACAAAAAAATCATCATGGACTCGACTGGAATGAAGGATTCATACCATTATACAAGCTAGGAAATATTCTACAACACATGCCCAATCCAACTGATACTATTTATGTAAAAGGGAAGGAAAAGGCAGACTACATCAGGTAGTTTGTTCAACTTCCCGTAGTTGAACTGCTAGAGCAACCTGTATTTCAAAAAGATACACCAAAATGCTTTTATCATTGTGAAAATTATTGTATTTGTGCACTTTCAAATGTATATTTTTTATTTGATACTTTTTGTAACCCGTTTAATTTTTAATAAAATATAAATAATAAATATTTGTTTCATTTCAATAAAACGCAATGTAACAATACATTTTTATGAAGAAACACATTAACAAAATCTTTTAATATTTAATATATATTTTATGTCTGTGACTACTATCTAATACAGGATTTATAATATTTGACAGCTTAGCTATTTTTCTTTGGAAACGCTCTCTGTCACTAGCAAAATTTTCCCAGTATCTCTTCCTAGATTCTTTATATGCAAACGGCCAGGCTATAAGGATGTGTATTTTATTTTCTTGTTCATTAAATGTAACTTTCTTCATTACGGCCACACTCAGCTTCAAATACTTTTGGATACAAATAAATTAATTCCATAATCATGGAGAAATTTTCACTATTTCGATTTTTTGACGGTTGGAGTAAATTCACTGCATTTTCAATTATATTTCCAGCTTGACTCTGCAACCCTTTTTGCACAAACATAAAGTAATTAGGGAACTGTAATCTCTCCAATATAGCCAGTCGATACTCGATCATAGATACATATTCCCATAAAATGCATATAGTTTCATAGCCTAGGAATATGTAAGAATTATTTTTCAAAATCTTTACAACTCGAGAATTTTGGACTTCTACAAACTCTATACGAAATTTTTCATCTTATACGGGATCAATGGAAATATTCCATTCTTCTATGTTGAGCATTAAAGCGTCACATTTATTTCTACTTAGTGTTACATAGGGTTCATAATTAAAATCATGCTAATCCGATAGACACAAATTTGGTTTTTGATTTGTTTAAATGAAATTTTCTTTCACCTATCACACAATCATTTTTATTCTGAAATGCTGGTGGCAGGGTATTCGGTATATCGATTTTAAGATCAGGTAAATCGAAAATACTTGCCTGGTACGACATTTTAAAATAAACTAAAAATAATGTTCAATTTAAAGTCATTCAGAGCATTGTAGTTTGGGAGGGCAAAGGGTGGGAGGGTGAATTAGAACTCTCCGTCGTCTTATTGGCTGTGTTAAAATGAAGCGGGGCCAAGTGGTGGGAGGAAAGTAGTGGGAGGGGCGGATTAGAACTCTCCGTCTCCTTATTGTCTGGGTTAAAAAAATGAGGCGGGGCCAAGTGGTGGGAGGAGTGTAGTGGGAGGGGCGGATTAGAACTCTCCGTCTTCTTATTAGCTGAGTTAAAAAGAGGCGGGACCAAGTGGTGGGAGGAAAGTAGTGGGAGAGGCGGATTAGAACTCTCCGTCTTCTAATTGGCTGGGCCAAAAAAGTGGTGGGGTGGTAAAAAGGGCTGGGGGGTGGATTAGAACTCTCCAATATACTCTACTGATATTATTTTAATATACAGGGTGTTTCGCATAAAAACTGACTCAGAGCAGGGGAACCCAAAAAATGGTGATTTAACGCAATCTACTGCTACCACTACTACCACTACTACCACTACTACCACTACTACCACTACCACCACTACGACCACCACTACCACCACTACGACCACCACTACCATCACTACGACCACCACTACCACCACTACGACCACCACTACCATCACTACCACCACTACCACCACTACCACCACTAATACCGCTACCACCATTACCACCATTACTACCACTACTACCACTACTTTTTTTTTCGAGAGGGGAAATCCATCATGGATACCTGGACTTATGTTCTATCGCCCCAGGTTATGTCGAAGTTTAACCGGCTAAAACACCTCTCCTCTCTGCAATCTAAGTGTTGGCATCGTTCTTGGACATTTATCAGCACCTAGAGTTTCCCTGTTAGTTTTCCTGCTTTCTCTTCCTCTCTCTTCCCTTTCCTTCGTTTACAACATTGTGGCAATATAATTTCTGACAACCTTCCAGCTCCAAACCCCTCTCAGCATTTCGCTGATTATGTTATCCGCAGTAAGGACTACTCCGAGCTGACCATGCAATTCTTCCCTGTCTGTAGCCCATCTTGTACCCATTCAAACACCGAGTGACCTGGGGTATCCCGTTGTCCGCACTCAATGCATTCTTCTCCTTCAGCTTTCCCAATTCTGCAAGTATATTGTTTGAATGACCCACGGCCCGAAAGGAACTGGGTTAAATAATAATCCACCCTTCTGCGAGGATCCCCTTAGATTTGGGAGAACTCTCTGTAAGGCCCCTGTGTGCCGATCAGCCTTCGCACATACTTCCGAAACATGCTTTCCAAACGTAGCATGCACGTCGAAATGGATGACGAGGTACTTTACTGAATTTTTGGGCCTAATGCTCATCCCCTGTATCACAAAATCCACCACTGGTCTCCTTTTAAATCCTTTGAGCAAAACCACCTCAGTTTTCTCCGGCGCCAACACTAACTTGTGGTCCTTCATCCAATCATCGATTTTGCTGAGGGCCCGGTCTGCTTTCCATTTCAGTTCTTCCGGGCGGTCTGCTACTACCAAAATCGCAAGGTCATCCGCAAATGCCACTGACAAGACCCGGTCTCCCATATTTAGCCTTAATACACCATCATACAGGACATTCCAAAGGGTCGGTCCTATTATCGATCCCTGTGGCACTCCCATGGACACCCAATTTCTTCCCCTGGAGAAACCTGGACTCTACGATCTTTAAAGTAGTCCTCCACCATCCTAACAAGATAGTCTGGTATTTGTCTTCTCCTCAATTCTTGTATAATAATAATCCAGGACGCCGTGTTAAACGCATTTCTGACATCTAACGTAAAAAGAGTACACATACGATGTCTCGATTGCCTGACACAACCCTTAACAAATTCTGCAGCCTGTACCCTGGAGCGTTCCTTCCAAAATCCAAACTGCCTGGGTGATAGTCCTTCTCTTCTCTTCAGTTCAGTGGTGAGCCTATTCCTGATCAATGCTTCAAATAATTTCCCCAAGGTATCCAACATGCAAATCGGCCTATACGAGGTCGGAGCATCGATAGGGTGCTTTCCTTTCCAAATTAGAGCTAATTTTGCATTTTTTTCATGCATTAGGGTGTGACGTGGTATTTTTGTCGTTCGTCACTATGACGCCTGAGCGGCGGCGGTTTTCTCGGGCGCCAGTTTCTGTTTGCAGAAGTGCAGAAACACCACTACGCGGGCGGCTGCAGTGAAGACACGGTATGTCCAGAGGGTCTAGAGAGAGTTAGACCTCACACAGGAATAAAAGTCACACAATTGGTATATATTTACATTTATTTAGGCCAATTCTACCTTTAACTTACTTCGGTGATGGTCGGATTGGACGGCTTCTGGTGATGACAGGAGATGGACCCAACTGCTCGCTGCTCCGGCTGGATGTCGACTGCCTCTCCACAAGCGGCGTGTTGGAAAGGTTCCTGAAGTGGTTTCTGGCGGCTGCGCGGTTCTGCCAGGCTGGACTTAACAGAATCTTACCAATTCCTGTTGGTGACGTAGTTTGGGGCTGGAGCGGCTCGACTGGTTGCAACGGCGGCTGGTGAGGAACTGAATTTCCAAATTCAGCTTATTTCCTAGGTTCCTTGTCTCGGATTGGCGGCTGCGCACTTCTTCTAGGTTGGACTTGTGAAATTTTACCTACTTCCTGCGGTGACGTCTCGGTTTGCTGGAGTTGTTCTCAGGCTGGATTGGTTGCTACGGCGGCTCGTGAGGAACTGAATCTCGGACGGCAGCTTGTTTGCTGTATTCGTACGGCGGATCCTGGCGGCTGCGCAGTTTCCTCAGGCAGGAATTAGTGAAATTCTTACCAATTTCTTACTGGTGACGTAGGTCTTACTGGAACGGCTGACGGCTCGACTGGACTCTGGACGATGCCTCGTGGTGAACTGTGTGAACTGTCGCTCCTGCAGCGGCTTAATTCCTAAGCCCTGGCGATGCTTCGGCAGCGGCTGCGTAGTTCTCCTAAGCGGGACTTGTAAAATTCTTACTCAGGTGGTGGTGACGTATTGCTGGCTGGACGGCAGGCGGGACTCGGTACGACTGGTCCCTAGGCTGGCAGGCGGAAGACTGGCGTACACGGTGTGGATTTGCCGGCCATTGGCTTGGCGCTACGCGGTGACGGACGGCGTTTGAAATGCCATTAATAATGCCGGTACGGTAAACTATATTTATTAATAAAATTAAATAGAAAGGAACACAAATGTGGGGTGTTGGAAAAATCACTTCGTTACACCCCCCTCTTACTTCCGCTAAAAAAAATAAAAATGAAATTTTTATGTTTTTCCTAAATTTATCCCTAATTTTAGAAAGTGCATACCCCACGCAGGTTAAAAAAACTTTACTTTGGGGTATGTTCACTTTTCACAAGAACTAAAAACTAGCTAAATCAAAATCAAGCATCTATACAAAACTAAAAGAAATTTAACATTCTTTATAGCAAAATGTCCCTGAAAAATAGAAAATTGACATAAAACGGTACTGATCGGGTTTCGGGTCTTCCGGCTCAAGACAGGAGATCACATTGGACGCTCTTGGAAATGGTTTCTAGTCGGCGGAAAATATCGGGGAAATAAACTTGCACCCCTTTTGATGCAGTCTGATGTCCGGGAAGTGAACGTGATCGGTGCCGAGGAGTTGCGGTCTGGCAGCTTCTGCTGGTGACGTTATGCGGGCGGTTTTTGCATGGGCAGTCTCTAGACATTATGCCATACTGACCACATCAGGAGCAAAACAGTCGTCGTGTACGGGTGCAGGTTTGGCGGATATGACCAGGATGTCCACATCTCCAACATAATCTGTGTTGCTTTACCGGTAGATAGGTTGGATAGTCTGTCGATGATCGTGGCGGCGGTTGAAAGTCTGGTTCTGGCTGAGTTTTCGGAATTCTTGCGGGCGGTACTTCTAGGGAAACTCCTGTTGCTGGAACGGTAACTTTTTGAACTTCGGTGCTTGCGGTGTCCCATGGTTGACGGTTGATGGACGGTTGCCTCTTGTGCGCAGTTTGTTGCTGCGAAGGCTTGTACCGCTGACACTGCATACCACTTCGTACGTACTTGGCGATATCGCGGAACATACCAGGCCAGTAGTATTTCTGTGACATGCGAGCAATGGTTTTAGCAATTCCCATGTGTCCAGCGGACGGAGCATCATGGTTCTTTTGCAAAACCGCTGAGCGGAGCGGCGTGGGGACGCATAACTTCCATGGATCGGGTTCGGTTAAGTCGCTTGAATCCCAGAAGTGGCGGAACAGACGGTTATTGCGTATGCAATAATCTGGGAATGCTTCAGGGCTTCTTTCGACCCCGACTTATTTCTGCTATACCCAGAACAGTTTGGCGGCTCATTCAGGACGCAGAGTTCTCCGGTGCTTGATGTAGAAGAAGTTCCTTCTATCGGCTGACGGGACAAAGCATGGGCTACTCGGTTTAGGGTTCCTTTGCGGTATTTAATTTCGAAGTCGTATTGTTGCAGAAATACCTCCAGCTCCATCTGGCTAGACGGCCGGCAGGACTTTTGATGGAATGCAGCCATCGCAGAGATTGATGGTCGGTCAGGACGGTGAAGTGATAGCCTTCAAGATACGGTCTCATCTTCTCTATGCCCCACACTATAGCCAAACACTCTCGTTCAGTGACGGAGTAATTCTTTTCGGCAGGCGACAGTGTGCGACTAGCATACGCTATCACTCGGGCGTATCCGTCGATATTCTGGGTAAGAGCTGCTCCCAGTCCATGGTCGGAGGCATCGGTCTGGAGGGTAAACGGTTTCTCGAAGTCCGGACAGGTTAAAATCTGAGTTTCGGTCAGACAGTTCTTCAAGTGGTTGAAGGCTTCTTCTTGGTCACTGGTCCACTTGAAACGGTGATTTTTCCGGAGCAGTCGGGTTAACGGAGACACAATCTGGGAAAAAGCCGGTACAAAGCGTCGGTACCAGGAAGCCATTCCTAGGAAGCGTGGGACGTCTCTGATGTTTCGGGGGATAGGGAACTTCTTGGTCGAGTCCACCTTGTCAGGATCTGTCTGAATCCCTTCAGCGGTGACGATATGTCCTAGGTATTTGAGCGACTTCCTGAAGATCTCGCATTTGTCGGGGTTTAGCTGCAGGTTAGCCATTCGTAGTCGGCGGAATACTTCCCGTAAGTTGTCCAGGTGTTCTTCAAAGGTCTCCCCTAATACGATGATGTTATCCAGGTAAGAAAACGCATAGGGTTCCATTTCTGGTCCAATGATCCTATCTAGGAGTCGTTGGAATGTAATAGGAACCGAGTGAAGTCCAGAAGGCATGACTCGAAACTGGAACATGCCTCTGCCGGGGACGGTGAAAGCAGTGATCGGTTTGCTGTCGGCAGTAAGTGGTATTTGCCAGTATCCCTTTTTGAGGTCTAAACTGGATATATTCTGGCCTTGCGAAGCTTGTCCAGTATCGCGTTGATGTACGGTAATGGGTAGGCGTCTTTTTCGGTAACCTCGTTGACCTTTCGGAAGACGATGCAGAATCGAAGTTTTCCATCCCTTTTGCGAACGATGACGACGGGTGAACGCCACGGGCTGTCAGACGGCTCTATTATACTGTTGTGCAGCATTTCATCAACTCCTTTGTTGATAATGTCCTGCATCTTCAGGTTTTGCTGGCAGTACCTTTGTTTGATTGGTTCAGACTGTGACAGGCGGATCTGGCATCTATCAAGCCAGTAGTACCATGTAAATCCTTGAAGCTAGGTAACTCGGTCTCCAAGAAGGATTTTAGCTTCTCTTCCCTCGTTGGTGTTGGGATTGACGACAGAACCTCTAAGGGATCTACATAGGAGCTTTGTGTTGACGAGATGATGTTGTTATCCAGGCTAACGTTGGCAGCGAATGGATTTATCAGGAAATTGTGCTTGCGCAGGATGTCCATTCCTAGCACAACATCGGAGGATAAATTTGTGAGATACCATAGCCTCTCATCAAATTCTTTACTCCCTATCCGAACCGGATCTGGTAAACCTCGGTGACTGTCACCAAGTTACCATTTGCAAACTGAACGGCTAGTGCGGTAGCGGTTTCATAATGTAGGCCCAGTTGACGGATTCGGTCTCCTACATATGAGCGTGCAGCTCCGGTGTCTATCAGGGCCAGGAAGGTTTTTCCCTGAATCCGGATTGGTACGTGCGGTCGATTGTCCGGGTGGTGGGCGAATATGGTTTGCGAGGCAAGACTAGGACGGAACGGTACAGGCCTCGTAACGGTACGGTTCCGGTCTAATTTTCCGACTGGGAACACAAGCAGTCCCTAGTCATGATTCCAGACTGTCCACATCTGGAGCAGAAAAGGCGGGGCGGTGCTCGACATTGACTTCGAAAATGTCTACTCTTCCCACAACGCCAGCAGATAGCGTTCCGGTCAAAAGGGACGTCGGCGGCGAAAGTCGACGGTTGTTCTTCCGGTGCACGGACATCTCTCTTGTTCTGCGATCTAGTTGGGGTTGTCTCAACCGGTCTTTGTTCTGGTCGGGTGGTTCTTAGCGGATCAGATTTCACTGACGGAGCTGTCTGGGTCCTTGCTGGTGGTGGTGTTACGTGTGGTCGAACAGTTACTGGTGCCTGGTTACGAACGAAGTTAGGCGGAGATGGCGCGGTTGGTTTGGTAGGTCGGTTAGCCGCGATCTCTCTTTGCAGAGCTTCGTATTCCTCCACTTGGCGAATCAGGTCACGTGGACTCTGGATCTCGCTTTGGCGGATGTACTGCCGGTACTCAGGAAGCAAATTTCCATACAGTCGTTGCAGGGCTCGGTCAGACGAGAATCCTCCATGTCGGCGTAGCAGGGTCTGTAGGGAGACTAGATAGTCTCGGCCGGACTCCCCTACTTTCTGGCGGCGCTGGAATATTTGCTCTTCCAAGAACGATTCATAATTGGCGGGCAGGTAGAATAGTTTGAAGTCGCCAATAAAATCGTCCCAACAGTTTCATAAGTCACGGTTGTTCCGGTACCAGGCTAAAGCGTTGCCTTGAAAGATTTCGTATAAGGCAGGTAAGACGGCCGATGTTGGTATGTCGCTGTGTTCTTGAAATTCGCAGTTTTTCCAAGAATTCCACGGGATCAGTCCTTCCATTGAAGTGCAAGTTCCATTTCCTCACTCTTTCGCATACTGCGCTGATGCTGAGCGGGGCAGAAGGGTTGCTGACCAGCGGTCTACTTGTTGTGGTCGGCACGACAAGCGGCGGTGGCGCTGGAGGCGGTACAATGAAAGCGGGGGCGGTGTGCCTTGGTTGCGGTGATGCACATCCGTCTTTGATGAACCTCACCAGTCGTCTCTTCTTTTCTTCTACGGTTCCAAAGACGTCTAGGCGGAATTTCTCCAGTTCCATGTCTAGTTGTTCCTTTCTGAGCTTATATAAGCTCAGACCAGACCAGACCAGGTTTCCGACTGAGCTGGATATATATCCAGCTCAGTCGGAAATCTGTCAAGTCGGAGCTTCCGAGTTCTACGGCTGGTTCAGGGTCGGACAATATTCGGGTTTCTTCGCTGGACATCATGTCTCCTTCTGGTCTTGGTGCTGTGATGGCTGCGGAGCTCTTCCAGTTGTCACGTCTGCTTGGCTTGCGGTCTAAAAACCAACTGTTTCGGTGCTATCTCTTCAACGCTTGAGTAGTTCGGGCTGAGACTATCAGCGTTAGATTCTGCGCCCTCGATTTACTGCTAAAGGAGGGGTCACAAGCTAGGTACGGGTTGACAACGGATTTTTCTAAATTCCGGGTAAAAACCGGGGTAACGGGTTCGGTCTCTGATGTATGGTCGGCCGAAATGCCAGGGATCGCCGAAGGCAGATTTCACCAAATTTCAGTCAGATTTGTGAGTTTGGTAAACGGTTTTCCAGAACAGTTCGTCGGATCGGAATGAAACCAACGGCAATCGATTCTACGTCCCCAATATACTATTCCACGAGGGGTCACACGCCGGGTAAAAATTTCGACTGGAGTCACCAAGAGCTCCAGGTAAAATCCGGTAGGGCGGTAAAACACGGTCTGGACGATGTCTTGGGATTCAAATGGCTTGCTGCTTCTGTTTTTTCTTGGTTTCGGCTTCTCACTTCGCTACGGCAGACCTATCTTCGAAACGGCTGATCGGATTCCACTCCAAGTGTCACCAATCGATTCCTGGGGTCGAATTACCATGAAAACGATACCCCACACGCATATGTTCTGATCGGGTCGCTTCGGGCACTTTCGGAAAATTTTCGGGCGGAGTTTGGAGTTTCTGGTCGAAAGTGCAGCCTTCTCGTGTCCTGGCACTCTTGAGACTTAGGTTCGATCTCCAATTTCTTCGGGCGTCGTCCAGATGACGTCTTCGGCCGGGTTTGGAACGGTTTGGAAACGGTCGGTTTCTCCAAATCTTCACTAACTCTCTCTTTTAGGTCCCTGCTCGGGCGCCAAATTTGTGACGTGGTATTTTCGTCGTACGTCACGATGACGCCTGAGCGGCGGCGGTTTCCTCGGGCGCCAGTTTCTGTTTAAAGTGCAGAAACACCACTACGCGGGCGGCTGCAGTGAAGACACGGTATGTCCAGAGGGTCTAGAGAATTAGACTTCACACAGGAATAAAAGTCACACAATTGGTATACAGGGTGTCTCATAATTAGCTGCCAACCCTGAACAGGCCGATTCTATGATCAAAACTAAGTAAAAAAGTTCATATGAACATGGGTTCCTAAGGACACAGGGACCCATTGAAACGGGAGGAATGGAAATCATTTTTTTGCAATATCTCTCAATCGCGTTGTGATAAATGAATGAAATTTGGTATACACAGCAGGGAATGTCCTCCTTGATGGCAGCCTTCGGTTTGGAAACGTTCTCCCGTACTCGCGTTCTGCCGCTGCAGCATTACCATCGCAAAAGCCATAAATAAATATCATATCAACTAACTTTTGTCCCGTAAACTCTCCCATTTTTTTCGCTTAGAACTATTAAATTGGCAATCGGGTTGACAATACTTTGACATAAGAATACCTTGATAATTTTGTTTAAATTACAATGAAATTGACCAAAGTGGGATTAATTCAAGAGCGATTTTCTCAGAAACCGTTAAAGATAACGATTTGAAACAAGGGTACCTTTTTAACGTAAAACAGTTCGGGAAAACGGAATTTGCTGTCCAATTTGTTAAAAAGTCAAAGATGAAAAAGTTACACACGCAAAGTACCAAGGGCCCCCCCGTACCCACCCCAATGGACCTTGTGGAAATAAATGGATTAGTCCATCAAATTGCTCATCAAAATTTAGCTACGTATACCAAATTTCATTCATTTATCACAACGCGATTGAGAGATATTGCAAAAAAAATGATTTCCATTCATCCCTCTTCAATGGGTTCCTGTGCCCTTTCCGGACCCATGTTCATATGAACTTTTTTACTTAGTTTTGATCATAGAATCGGCCTGTTCAGGGTTGGCAGCTAATTATGAGAGACCCTGTATATTTACATTTATTTAGTCCAATTCTATCTTTAACTTACTTCGGTGATGGTCGGATTGGACGGCTTCTGGTGATGACAGGAGATGGACCCAACTGCTCGCTGCTCCGGCTGGATGTCGACTCCTCTTCAAAAGCGGCGTATTGGAAAGGTTCCTGAAGTGGTTTCTGGCGGCTGCACCGTTCTGCCAGGCTGGACTTAACAGAATCTTACCAATTCCTATTGGTGACGTAGTTTGGGGCTGAAGCGGCTCGACTGGTTGCAACGGCGGCTGGTGAGGAACTGAATCTCGGACGGCAGCTTGTTTGCTGTATCCGTACGGCGGATCCTGGCGGCTGTGCAGTTTTCTCAGGCAGGACTTAGTGAAATTCTTACCAATTTCTTACTGGTGACGTAGGTCTTACTGGAACGGCTGACGGCTCGACTGGACTCTACGATGCCTCGTGGTGAACTGTCGCTCCTGCGGCGGCTTAATTCCTAAGCCCTGGCGATGCTTCGGCAGCGGCTGCGTAGTTCTCCTAAGCGGGACTTGTAAAATTCTTACTCAGGTGGTGGTGACGTATTGCTGCCTGGACGGCAGGCGGGACTCGGCACGACTGGTCCCTACGCTGGCAGGCGGAAGACTAGCGTACGCGGTGTGGATTTGCCGGCCATCGGCTTGGCGCTACGCGGTGACGGACGGCGTTTGAAATGCCATTAATAATGCCGGTGCGGTAAACTATATTTATTAATAAAATTAAATAGAAAAGAACACAAATGTGGGGTGTTGGAAAAATCACTTTGTTACAAGGGAATTTGCCCCTAATAAGCAGGTCGCTCAATTCCTCAGTCAGCGTGTCGGGGATCAATTCCACCGCCAATTTAATAGCTTCTGCCAGGACCCCATCCGGACTCTTCCCAGGTTTAAGGTTACCTGCCGCAAATTTCACCTCCTCTACGGTAAAGGGAGGGGTGTCCCCGCTCGTCGTTTCCCAGTCATTGTTTGCCTCCTTAAACAATTAGATAGATATCGCTTTTTATTTTTGTATTCATCAATGAATACCTGTACTTCGCCTGATCTAAGCGTCCTCCTCTTCTGTCTCGTCATTTCTCTTCGAGTTACTATCGATTCTACGGTCATTATCTATTTCCACATTCCACCAAAAGGAAGGAGCGCTACTTTACCTCTTCCTCTCCGGACCAAACTGGCATTGTAGGCCGCCTTAATGGCCCCAATGAGGCTATCCCGGTATCTTTCCTAGTCCTAGTTAATATATCAAATTTAATAAATCTATTGTGCTGACCGTTTCTGCCATCAGAACCTCCCATTCCAATACCCTCCCAGCGAGTTGCTCCGTTGCACATGTGATGTCAATAAAGCTTTCGCTATTTCCTCTTGTCCAGGTAGGTATTTTCCCATCATTAATTACAATGAGGTTCATGGCGGCAACCCATTCGAACCAATATTTTCCTATCACATCCCAAACTGGAGAACCCCACAAAGGGGACTTCACATTGAAATCCTCCAGGATTAACTTCTCTCCTGCTATGTCACTAGTTGCCGTCATCAATCGATCAACATAAAGCTCAAACTCAAACACTGGAATGTTAGGCGAACAATATCCACACACCATCGTGAATGACTGGAAACTTAGGATCATAAAACCGTCCTCCTCTTGAATTTTGAGCACCTCTACGGATTTATTAACAAAAAATACCGCTATATCTGCTCTTCGATCTTTCAGCCAACAGGATTTCCTCACCAATGTCTTATTTGGCTCACTTACAACCACCATATCCACTTTTTTTTCTAGCGCCGTCGCATTTACCATGTCATGGGAGCGTAGGGATCTTCCCACATTCACCCTTAGACCCTTAGGTATATCTTGTGAGTGGGAGGCCCATTACGAAAGTTATGATTAGCTGTCATCATTATTATTTGTGTTACAACTACCACTACTACCACTACTACCACTACTACCACTACTACCAGTACTACCACACTACCACTACTATCACTACTACTACTACTACTACTACTACCAATACGACCACTACTACCACTACTACCACTACCACTACTACCACTACCACTACTACGACCACTACTACTCTGCACCCTTGAGAAGTTATAGGCCTTGAAAGTGGGGTTTCAAATTTCGAAAGAAATCAATATCTCAGTTAGAACTTAGAAAAACTAAATTTAGTACACGGTGTGAGTGTACCAAGAGCATTAATCGATAGTAAGTAGAGTTCAATTTAAACATTTAAAGGGATTGGTTAAAATGTGACAGAATTTTTTAACCCGTTGGCGGACTTAAAAAAATATTACTTCCCTTATTCTTGTTTTGTTTTCAACAAAAACACGAATAACTAATAATACGTACCTATTGTAGCTGTTATTTAAAATCATCTAAAATTCAAAAGTTGACTATGAATTTGGTACACTTACACCGTGTACCAAATTTGCTTTTTCTATATAACTGAAATATTGTTTTTTTTTAATTTGACGTATTATAACTTGCGTTAAATCGCCATACTTTGCGTTCCCCTACTATGCCCACTATGCCCACTATGCCACTGCCCTATGTCGGTTCTTATGCGAAACACCCTCTATAACGAAACAAAGCAAAATGCAAACCAAATAGGCATTGCAGTATATTTGTTTAAAGTTATAAATCACTCTATATGTATATCTTATTTTAAAGAAAGTTTAGTAAATTTTATATAACTGATATGTGTTAGCTTAATTCCTTAAAGTTAAACTTATTACGTGTTACAATTGCTTATTATAAACGGGAAACAGGGAGATAACTTTCTACTTCAAACGGCAAATTTTCGGAAGAGCAACTCGGCCCTAACTAAGACACTACGTGGCGGATAAACTTTAACAATCCTCTTTGCTTGCCGAAGTTGTTTACGATTTCAACCCGACACCGACTGCTAAGATGGTGTTCCGTATTGGCATAAACACAATTGAATTTAGGAGGACATGAGGTGGTGAGCGGATTGGAATGGAACCTTCCCGTTGCTAATATAGACAGGCAGAGACCCGTCCCCTGTCTGCAATTCAAGAATTGGTATTTCTTGTCTCATATCCAGGAAATGTTAAGATAACTGCGGAATCTGCGATAGTGACGGGTGCAATGGCTCATTGCGAAGCGTGGTTTCGCGGTAATAAAAGTTTAAAGGGAACTATGTACCTACTTGTACAAAATTTATTAACGGAATTTTCAGGATCGTATTTAAAAAAAAGAAGTTGATGATGGCCCTGAAGAGACGAAACGTTACATATAAAAATTGATTATGCCATTGGATAGAGGGCAAAAAGTTGCCGGGAGAAAGTGTTCTTCTTTTTTCAATAACACCTTAAACAAGGCTGTAATGAAATAAAAACAGATTTCCAAAATTTCGATTTCTTTCAAATATTTCGAAAACTAATAAGACGATTTTTTAGGGGCATAATGTAGTGAGAAGCTTGTATATAAGAGAGAAAAAAATAGTGATGTATTTGGGATTGCAGTCAACAATGCTAAGCGCTAATACAATGAGAGCACTGTGTTGTTGTCAAGCTTTCGGTAATGTTTGTTTCCTTTCTCAAGACATAAACGTGAGATTAAATTAAAAAACCATCAAAACCGAAAAATATAAAAGTATTGTTAAAATTTTCATACATTCACCAATTTTAAAAAAATATTATAACTATAGTCACATTATTAAAACAATTTTCGAGTCAATTTACACATTTAACAAAAAATGCCTGTGAAAAGTGAACTCCAATGGGGTCCATAATTTCACCTATATTAGTTAATTACGTGTTAGATGATTTGGTTTAGAGATTGCCTATCAAAGTGACTATTTGTAAAAAGTTACGTAGATAACACTCTAAGGGTTTTTAATAGTTATGATAATGATATCCAGGTCACCGTTGAAAGGGAGCAGAACAACTGTATCTCGTTTTTGGATATGTCAATACATGAGACCAACATAATAAGCAGGTACCATAATTTTCATTCATACCAACAAAATAGAATGAAAATGAATCACTAAATGTTATTTATTAAATATTAATTTTGTTTTGCTTAATAAACTTTTTTACAAGGGGAACTTGTTTTGTTTTTTTTAAACATTAAAAATTATCCGCAACAAATTGACACAAAATTTTTACTTAAATGCGGTTTCGAGAACATAACTTCATCTCCTTACAAAACGTTGAGTTTTGAATTAGAGAATCAAAGAGCCTCCGTAACTTGACTTCAGTTATTAAACTTTACGTTTTAGATTTTGGAAAGCCTAAGTTAGAGTATGTTTCACTGCTATAGCAAACACAGTCATAATGAGTAGAAAAAGTACAGAAAACCTTTATAAGGTAATTTGTACCTCAGGAAGATTGCCAAATAATTATTTTGTTCACAGTAGACATCCATGCTTTAAACTGGGAATAAAATACATTCTTCAATTGGTTTGTTTTGTTTCCGTTTAATGTCCCGATCACAATAATTAATTCATATACCTACTTATGGAACTACAAGTTATGTCAGTGATGTTTCATTTGATGAACCAATTCGGCTGATAATAATGTTGACTTTTCACATTAGTATTCAATATTATTGAAATATATGGATATTTTTCTCTATTAGCTGACAGTGATATCTTTACTGGTTGCATTTTGCGGTTATCTGCTTTTTTGTTGTCGTTTTGTTTCTGTAATTTTGTTTTTTTTTATAACAATATACCTAACTTTTAGATGCCAATCAAATTTAGAATGTACTTCTTAGAAGAAATTATTTTATGCATAACTTTGGCAAGTATTCTATACCAATAGTTTTTGAAGTGTATTTTGCCGAAATATTATATTAGTAAACATTAAAAATAGGACAATGCTTTTCTCAATATTTAAAATTTGTATTACTCTATAAACCACTAACCTGGTCTAAAGAAGCATTAGAATGTACAGTCCGTACGATATTTGTTGAGATAGAATTTCAAGAAACCCTGCGTCACTTTCTTGGAATTAACCGCATTCGACACCTGAAGTAGAAAGACTTTGGCGGAAAATTTCGAGGCACGTCCTTGCCGCGGTAAAATGTTACAGCAGTTCTTGGAATTCTACCTCAACAAATATTGTACGGATTGTAAAAGCACTCACAGTAGGAGCCAACCAGTCTACATTGTATTACAATTAGAATCTCAAATTATCATCTGCGACTGCGGTGTTTTGGGTTTACGGTGTCGACTATGAAGTCTCCTTGTTGAAACCATCGATGAACTTAGTGGCTAGTAATCTCATAAGTTACGCCCAACCGCCGTGATTACAATAAAGAGAATAATTTGCAAGTGCAATTGCCGCGGCTCCCAGACTCAGACTTTCGTTTTATACTGATTAAATTCTGTTATTCCAGTTCCACCTAAAGTGCAGGTTCAGAAGCCCTTGGTGGGGATTCCCCTGCTCGCCAGCGCCAAGCTCAAATGCGACGTCGAGGCGTTTCCCAACTCTAACAACTATTGGATTAAAGGAGAGGAGATGCTCTTCAAAAGGTTAGTGGAATACATTTTCTCTAGAAATCCTAGATTGGAGTTGCTTTAGTATGTTTCTAGTTTTATATGTCCGGCGGATCTTATTTCGATGTTTCTTATCGACCTTCGTTTATTTATTTCTTGTATATACACTATTCTATGGAGGGCGCAAAATGAAAATGTCATAACATACTACATTGAAAGAAAACAATGAAAGAAAAGCAGTCAAGCAGAAACTAATAAAATTAAAGTTTAAAATATGATTTAAGCTGCAACTAAAAATATGCCACTATAATACTCATTAATTCTACACATAAAATGTAAAGGAGGTAACAAGTTTGTTCCCGTTTTCTCCAGATATAATGTTCGTAATTGTCGTGAATTTTCTCGTAGAAATTATAGGTTTAGTTTAGCCAGTACAGATGAACAATCGAGATTACTATGCACAATTATATAAAGAAAAATCTGGGGAAAATATTCAATGAGTGTGGAAATGAGTCAAGAAGACTACAATTTTTTATATCGGATAAACCTTGAATTTTCTCAATACGTCGGGAAAGGGGCAATTTTATTATTTCAAAAATATTCAATACAAAACCTGTACAGACACCACTGGCAAAAATAATACAATTGTTTGTACATTAGAAATGCATCTCGATGAATAGAAGACGTGTGGCCAAATTTGAAAAAAAATATCTATGGCAGTACCAGTTATCATAAAAAAATGTTTTTTCATAAAACTTTAGCACCCTGTAGTTCAAAAGTAAAAACTTTTAGGACTTATGTTCATATAAAGGTTTTTTTTCTTAAAATGGACCTAAGAATAACTTCCTTAAATATTAGCACGTTATTAAGAAACACCCTGTATATAAAAATTGATTATGCCATTCGATAGAGGGCAAGAAGTTGCCATGAGAAAGTCTTCTTTTTTCAATATCACCTCAAACAAGGCTGAAATGAAACAAAACCTGATTTCCAAAATTTTGTTTTTTTTTTAATATTTCGAGAACTGTTAGCCTTGGATGAACGGAAAAAAATTATATGCGAAAAATGTGAATTTACGTAAAAATTATACAATTAGCCACCCTGTAAACAATCTTCCCCATTTTTATGACTGCGAAAACTAATATGTTATTGTATATAATATTTAGCATCTATAGTGATAAATTCAGCTTGCCGAAACAAAAAGTCGCGTCCAACTCTATATTTCCTGGTCTATATAATTTGTAGGTCTATTGTAATAGTAATAATAATAAATAAATAAATAAATTTTACTTGAAAATAGTAGTAGTTACGAAAAAATTACAAGGATAATTTTTTATCCCAAATTAAACAGAGAATGCAAAAAATATTGATTTTTAAATTTAAAGCCGGTGTATTTATATTTTTTTACTAAAGAAATAGGGACTCCTATTTTCTCCGTCACTGGTAAAGTAAAAAAATTGCAAAATTCTCCAAAGATCACACGTACAGTGCCAAATCATTTATAAAAATCTTACGGGTGAAACTTCATCACTTACAGTTTACTTTCTTTTTGAGAAACTTCAACGTGCTGTATCTAAAAAAGTAATATCTGTCGGGTATAGTTTATTTAGTAACATTATTTTTTGATAATGTATTGGTTTTTGAAATATGATCAAAAACAAGTGAACCAGCCTGTAATACAATTTAATTTTGGCTTGGACTATGTCAATATTATTAATATTATTTAGAGAAGGGGGATGACACCACTTCACTATTTTAGCAATAACTTGAAAACGAAAAAAGATATCGACCTCCAGTTTGTGTATTTGTTTTCAAAGAAATTTTATTAATAGTTCTTTAAAATGGGCCGTCGTTTCTTGAAATCATTAAGACATTTAGAAGTTATGACAATTTAAAAATTTCAAGATGGCGTCATACTAGCGTTACTATGGTAATAATAATAAAAAAGTTCAAACAAAACTTATGAAGGGTTTAACGGTGTATCTAAAAAGTGTATATTCAATTTGGTTATATAAGCGAAATTTCGAAAAAAACGACAATTGCAAAACTGCATAGCCTCGGCTAATAACATTATGGAAATGCATTCTCCAAAACTCACATTTTTATATCGTATTATTAAAATAGCTATTTGAGAAATAAAAAATGCCTAATTTACTCACATGCTTGTAAAAATGATTCACTACCTATCGTTACATTTTTTGCCAGTCTAAATACTAAATTTGTTTTTTTTATTATCTCAAATAAGCATTTCTCCTTATGCTTAAGTACCAAATACAAATTTTAAATTTATAAAAATTATAGAGTCTTAAAAACAAAAAAACAAAATAGATAAAAGTTGTTATTAATGAGTTCAACAAATAATTAAAATTTTGGCACATTGTTCTGAGTTCAAAGGTGAGATCTTATCCGATACAAGTGGTCTTTTTTAGTAAACAGATAAATTATGCTATTAATTTTTTAAGGTGTATCTCGCTTTTAATATTTTTTTTTCAGTTTTTGAAAAATAAATCAATGTGTTGTAAAATTTAATATAATGGAATGTTTGACATCAATGTTTAAGGGAAAGTATCAATAAACATTTAAAAATATTTTACTTTCAACAGAAGTACATAAAAATTTAACACTTATTCACTATTTTTTCAATTATACTTCAAATTGTCAGTAAAAATCTGACCCATTACTAACCACATTTCATATTTTACTATTTTTTTAATACTTTCAACTTTTTGAGGAATATGTAAATATCTTTCTGTTTGATAAATGGAAGTTGAACAAAGACAAATGAAATACCTATTATTGATATTAATATATTTTCAAATAAAAGTTATTATTATCCTCCAGTAAATCAGTTCTCCACATTAACTAAGGTAATCCATCACATTGTATCTGATAACAACACTCCACACACTTATTCACAATAACATACTCAAATATATACTTTAATGTATCATTGTATTCAGGTTTGACAACTGTATGAATATTTTAATGTAATGTTTTAATTTAATGGTCCACAAGTCCAATATTAAATAATATTTTTGATATGCGTAATTTATAGAATTGTTAGATGGTCTACTGTAATGTAGTGACAATGCAAAATTGTGACACATATCGCACGAAAAAAACTCCATGTTCTGTCACAGAAGATAAAACAATTTATGTTTTGTGGTTCTGTGATTAAACCGACACCGGCGCAAAAAAGATTGGCATCGTTTTTACTTTAAAATATACTTAAACATAGATAAATCTGAGCAAAATAACGTGCCTTTAAAATGAATAACATTTTGTTACACTAATTTTGAAAATTATTCGCGGCGGTTGTGCAAATCCTCGACGGTTTCCACTTGGGTACGGTACACCTCATTTTTTAAATGACCCCACAAAAAGAAAAAGTGCGGATGTGCCCCATCATGTAAAAACCACATGCGTTGTCGGACAGCTAGGGGTACATTTTCAAGAAGGGCGGACCATGTCATTGTGAAGAAATTCGAGATATTGTAAACCATCCATATGATTGGGCAATATGAACGGTCCGATTAAGCGCTCATCAACAATTCCTACCCAAATATTAAGTGAAAAACGGTGTTGGAAGAGAATGTTTTGTATTCTATTTCGAGTAAATAAAGCTTCATCTGTAACTAGTTTCAGCAGTAAATTGGAGGTTTTCAGCATTTTGCTGCAACAACCACTCACAAAATATAACTCGTAATGGATAATCCGCTGGTAACAATGCTTTTTGCGCTGGATATGATATGGGTATAACTGAGTTTCGCGTAGTAAGCGCCACACGGTTGATTGGGATACTGCAGCAACACTTGTTCTTCAGCTGCTAAAATACGCTGTGGTCGTCCGGGCCACTATCTCGTCCATAATTTGCACGTAAATTATCAGTATCACGTTCACGTTGCACCACTGCTGTAAAGGTTTCACGATTTGGCGTGTGTCGATCGGGAAATCGATCCGCATACAAGCGCGAAGCTGCCAATGTATTTTCTCTAACTTAGCCATAAATACATTGCTGTTCGTTTACCACCTAGGGAGCATATCCTCACTCCATTCACCAGACAGACGCTCTCCAAACGCAAAAATTTGTTTACTTTTTTGTTATCACTTGCCCAGCTACGTACTCGTTTTAATGGCTTAAACTTTAACACACGGATTCATCAACGAGGCGTAACGTTAGTCTGACTAGAGGAAGTTGCGCAAAAATTTTGCGCCCGTGTTGCGCGAATTTAAATAAAAAGCGTAGTACTATTAATTATAATGCCACGTTTATTGTCTTGTGGTTAAACTATTATGAAGCTCTGGAAATACTTACAATAATATATTGCAATTCAAAAAATAAAATGCAATGAACTTAATAAACTACACCTTTAGTTGCACGATTTTTATGCATGTCATGTAGGTCTAAATTTTGACGTAACTATTAGCGCAAGTAAAAGGCGCAAGGGAACCGCATTTTTTGTGAATACGTTTACACGGGCGCAAAACTCCTTAGTCCGACTAACGCCTTAGCCCCTTTCATGAATCCGGCTGTAAACATTTTTTATGGGAAATCTATTAGACTTTTATTATACCTTTTTTGGTACAATCGAAAAAAAATATGTTAAATGTCAAAATTTGTTACATTTCTAAAGGGTTCTGTAAACTCTAAAGCATACTACAAAAAAAAGGTATACTTGTCGAAATTCGGTAACATGTACCTTTTTCGAGGAAAATGAAGTTGTTTTCTTTTTGCTCACATAAAGCGGCACAAGTACATTAACAAAATATTAAATTGAAAGAGGACTTTACCATTGAATGAGCTACCAACAGTATTTGCATTTAAGACTATAATTTTAATTTCTTACGTATAACATGAAACAGTTAAATTGTAAAACATTTTATTAACTAAAAAAAAATTAAATTTATTTTAAGTTTCAACTTGTTGTAAACTAACATTTATAAAAGTAAATTAAAATAAACAAATTATGGTAATTGTAATTATGTCTATTAATAACTAACTTTAGATTTTGTAAACTACTACACTACCACTAATAAAATAAACAATTGTTGAAAGAAGTGAATTTTTGATGGGCATGAATGTTTAAAAAAAAAGTGATAAGAACAGAAAAATATTAGGAAACAGACTCTCAGACATACAGAACAAAACAGCTGCGTAATTAAATAAATGAGCAAGACTCGAAATGCTACAATAGACGCTGAAATTGTCCCCCACTTGCTTCTATGCAACTTCATTTTTCTAGAAAATGGTACATGTTTCCGAATTTCGACGAGTATACCTTTTTTTGTAGTATGGTTTAGAGTTTACAGAACCGTTTAGAAATGCAACAAGTTTTGACTTTTAACATTTTTTTTTTCGATTGTACCTCTCCAGTTACCTGTATCGGCGACACTGCTTTTCAGAAAGAAACCGTCTGCACATTATTCTTAACGCACAGTTGATGTTTACTCGTGTACAAATTTTGACATTTTTATCTTTAGCGGATTTAAAGATAATTAAGAAAAACCATTTGGAAAGTAACAACTTCAACACACTGTATCTCGAAAACAGAGCGTCTTAAAGCTGTTTTACATTGACAATTTGCTACCACCTGGTTTCATACAGGGTGGCAAAATGCCTATAAAGTCTCGTAGGTTGAGGGTTGGCCCGGTCTCAGTGAAGAGGGGAGTGGGTAAAGGGTTGGTTTTAAGTTCAGATTAAGGCGCCACCCGTTTTACAACCCGATGGAAGGTAAATCTATTTGTTAAATTTACGAGACTGAACCTTACGGAAATCAAACAACAAAAAACGGGAAACAGGCTTCAAATTATAGGCATGACTCAAAATAGAAATTTTACTAATATAAACAAATAAATAAAGTTCATACAGGCCAAGGTGATCAGATTGTAATCACCACCAAATGCCCTGGTATTCCAGGCAACATCAAAATTCTAGTACACAGTAAAATATTTATTTAAACCCTTCTATAGTACTACAGTCGGTGTACATAGTATGTATGTAAATTGTAAATAATAAATGGAAAGTATACATACAGACAGGGCTATACTGCATATGGTGATGTAT